>NW_024810846.1:0-978 GCF_019175285.1 Sceloporus undulatus | reverse complement strand
GCTTCAAGCCCCAAGGACACCCTGTGGCGGCAGGGAGGAGGAGAAAGGGGCTGCTTGGCCCCTTTCTCCTTTGGTCCGCTGGGCGCAGCTGTGTAAAGGCTGCGCCCAGCGGACCAAACCAGGAAGGAGTTCCGCAACGGAGCTCCTTCCCGCTCCGCGCTAAGGGCGCACTAAGCGCCCTGGCGCAGAGCGAGGACGTCACGTCCGCGCCACCCCGTATAGAGGCGGTGCGGTCGTGACGTCCTCATGGCGGCGGCTGTGTGGAACGGCCGCTGCTATTTTGTGCGCGCAGAGCGCGCACTAGGGTTAGGGGGGTGCGGAAGCACCGTCCCTTTCTAACCTTAGTACGCGCTCTGTGCGTACTTTCCTGCCTGTTTGTAACAGGGCGTTGTTTCTCTACCCCTTTCCTCCCCCCATCTGTTACCTTTCCCTTCTCATGTCCTCTCTCCTTTAGTTCTTCAGCTTTCTCTTGGTCTCTTGTCAAGTTCCTCTGGCCCTCGTGGCCCAGGTCTGGTGCTTCCTTCCCTCCCTCACCTCAATGTTCTCAGGAGTCCTCTAGGCTTTGTCCTTTGGGCCTGGTGGGGGGACAGAGTTGGTCTTAGTCCTCCATCACCTTGTTTTTCCCAGGAGTCCTCCAGGCTCTGGTTCTGCCTCTTCATCCAAACAAAAAATGTTTCCCAAGCTTTGGTCCCTTCCCAGACTGAACTTCTGTTGCACTGATGTGGACTGCCCTTCGACTGCCGTGAATGTCTCTTTCCAGTCTTGCCGATTTTAATTAATTATAACTTACATTTTAGTGTTGTTATTTTTAGTGTTGTTATTTTAGTTTTAGGGTAAGGGATAAGGGGATATGTACTTTTAGTTATGTTTGTACTATGTATTTTATTTATGTATTTCAATGTAACCTGCCTTGATCCTTATGGAAAGGCAAGATATAAATAAAATCTATTATTATTATTATTATTATTATTATTATTA
>NW_024810845.1:0-2854 GCF_019175285.1 Sceloporus undulatus | reverse complement strand
AAAGGGTCGCCATGAGTCGAGATCGACTCAAGAGCAGTTAACAACAACATCAGAGGGGCACCATGAGAAGAAGCCAGCTCCATGCTGCATAACAACAACATGGGTTAACACCCATGTGCTGCAGCACATTTCTAAACAATGTACAAAACTGATAAACACAGGCAAGCAGTGAATGAATGGGGGGGAGCACAGAAAAGAGAGATTACTGAACATGCTGCTAAAGCGACATCCCTTCAAAAATGTGCAGCCTGTAATAGAGACGGTGGGATTAATTTTCCAGATATTAGCGACTCAAGGGGTCACTCGGTGTGCATGCCAAGAGCGCATGAGTGCTGCGGAGTGCTCCTCACTGTCTTGTGCCCAGTCATCTCCATCTCACCCTAATAACACAAGGGGAAAGCACTTCCCGTCTTTCAAAGGGCACTCCCTGCCTTCAGCTGCAAGCAACCCATGGCTTTAACCGAATCATGAGCTCGGCTGCTCTGACAAGGAAATCAAAGGCTCATGAACTCTCCTGGAGGCGGATGGGGCTCAACACCTCCTTGCCAGGCCCAACTGAGGATGTGCCCAGGTTCTCTGCGGCTGATGGGGGGCTGCAAGGCAGCATTGCTATGGACCTGACCTTTCCTTTCCCCTTTCCCTCCTTCCTTTGGAGCTTAGCTCTGCTTGGCCTCTTCGATGCCGGCCCCATCACTCTCCATTCACACTAGTGGACACCAGACACAGGACGACTAGAAAAGGCTCCACTGCATACAGAAATGGGGGATTCTCCATTTTCTAGCAGTGGTTCTCAACCTTTGGGCCTCCAGATGTTTTGGACTTCAGTTCCCAGCAGTCCTAGTCAGTATGCTCATTGTTCAGGAATTCTGGGAGTTGAAGTCTCCAAAATCTAGAGGATCAAAGGTTGAGAACCAGTCGATGCCGCTGCTCCATTACCAAAAATAACTTTGATGTAAATGCACTTCCCTATGCCTTTATATTTTTTCTTTCACACAGAGATTTGAAGTGTTTTAATATTACAACTAGTTTAATTCTATTGTTCACTTTTTGTATGTTTTTTTTAACTGTATTGCTCTTTTAAAATGTAAGCTGCCTTGAGTCCCATTTCTGGGAGGAAGGTGGGATACAAATGAAAACAACAACAACAAGAAGAAGAGATTCAATTGTGTAGATGCTGCATACTTTTTTTAAAAAAGCATTGCCTTTTAAAAGAATGATACAAAGAAAAGAAATAAAGGAAAAAGAGAGAGCGAAAGAATAAAAAAATCAGTTCCTGCTACAGAGAGGAGGAGGAAAGAGGTAGCTGGGAAGCCATTGTAAGTGGTGACTGTTTAATTTTTCTTTGAACTCTAGAAAGAGTCTGCTTGTAGTCACATCTTCAGTGAGTCACTAGGGGCAGAGCTAGCAGACTAGCTCTATATTACTCCTCCCAGAGGCTCTCCAGAGCAGTTCCTGCTACAGAGAGGAGGAGGAGAGAGGTAGCTGGGCAGCCATTGTAAGTGGTGACTGGTTAATTTCTTTTTAAACTCTAGGAAGAGTGTGCTTGTAGTCACGTCTTCAGTGAGTCACATCTGTGAGTCACTAGGGGACAGAGCTAGCAGACTAGCTCTATATTACTCCTCCCTATTTCTATTTTTATTTCATTTTTGTCATCCAAGGAGATCTACAGCAGAGGCAGAGATGATTGAGCTCACTGCCACAAATTGTTGAAACATCAGGGGCTTAATGCTGGTGTTTTCTAGAGGATTTTTTTTTCCAGGAGGAAGCCCACAGTCCTGTTCCAGTAATTTCCTAAGACTTCACAGTATGCACAATGAAGGAACTGCTGCAGTCACCTGCAACTCTTGTGGGATGTTTGTCGTCTTGCCTACAGAAGTGGAGAACTTCACATGCCCCAAGTGCAAGTTGGTAGCCCTCTTGGAGGAGAAAGTGCAGCAGTTGGGAGACCAGATTAGCTACACTTCAGCATATTAGGGAGCAGGAGGATTTCCTGGACACAACAGAACTAACAATCGTGGACGAATACCACGCAGAGGAGGATGCTGGAGCCGAGGAGGTCACTTCACATACACAGGAGGCAGACAGCTGGAGGAATGTCACACAGAGAAGCAGGCCAAGAAGGGATTGTTCGGGGAGCTTGCAGCTAGAGAATCGATTCGAAGCTCTTTCCCTTATCAAGGAGGATGAAGAAGAGCAGCATGGACAGACTTCAGGGACAGAGCAGGCAAGCCTGAAAGTCCCACCCAAGGGAACAGCCGCTGCTAAGCCTCGAAGGAGGCATGTGGTCGTAGTGGGGGACTCCTTGCTCAGGGGTACAGAAGCAGTGATTTGTAGGCCTGACAAGATGTCTCGAGAGGTGTGTTGTCTCCCAAGGGCAAAGATCCGTGATGTGACAGAGAGGCTGACAAGACTGGTCAAGCCTACTGACCAATAGCCCTTCCTTTTGGTCCACGTGGGAACCAATGATACTGCAAGACACAGCCTTCAGAACATCAAAAGGGATTACGAGGCGCTTGGTAGGAATCTGAAAGGAATGGATGTACAGGTTGTCATCTCGTCTCTTCTGCCAGTTGAAGGGCATGGTCCAGGAAGGGAGAGGAAAATAGCAGATGTGAACAACTGGCTTCGCAGAAGGTGCCGCCGAGAAGGATTTGGATACTTCGATCATGGGCTGCGGTTCCATGAGGAGGGACTTCTTGCAACAGACGGGTTGCATCTCACGCCAGTTGGAAGAAATGTCTTTGCCAACAGTCTCAAGAACTTGATCAGGAGGGCTTTAAACTGAGTTCCGAGGGGAAGGGAGACAATATTAAGGAAGGCAAAAGGGATGGCGAAAATAGTCAAACTGACATAG
>NW_024810844.1:0-2855 GCF_019175285.1 Sceloporus undulatus | reverse complement strand
GTAAAGGAGCAGGGTGACTGGAGGGAGGAGGAGTCTTGAATATCCATGAAATTTCACATTCCTAGGAGCCTCTGGAATGGGCCCCCTGTGAATTCAAACGGATGACTGCATTTATTCATGCTACATGACAGATCACACCAACCTACCTGACACACAACCTATCTAATTGTCATAAAATTACATAAAAACTTCAAAAGAGTAAACCTTGATTCCCCCTAACTATATGAGTCAATTATTAATCAGTCTATTGTCTCGCTTCTAGATTGGCGCAGGTGTCAGGTAACCTGCAAATCCATGAGCCTCAAGTCCTCCTTGGGCATTCGGACTCTCTTGCTACAACTGTTTGTCAATTGTGTTAGCCTTGATTCTTTCGGTTCCTTCGTAGCTCCTGTACAGCAGCCATCTGCTTAGCGACTGTGTAGGCTGTTATCCTGGAGCTTCTCCTTGGTTCTGGAATAGCAGTCATCTCCTGCTTAGCGACTGTGTAGGCATGTATCCTTGCACTTCTTCGAGGTTCTGGAATAGCGGCCATCTCCTGGTTAGCGAGTTTGAAGGCTTGTACCCTTGTGTTTCTCGGTGCTTCTGGAATAGCGGCCCTGCCCTGGTTAGCGGGTTTGCAAGCTGGTATCCTTGCACTTTTCTGTACAGTGGCCCTCTGCTGGTCAGCCACTTTGTAGCCTTGTTCCCTTTGGCTTCCTTGCGAGTGAGAACCACATTGGGGTGGAGCACAGCGGAGCACCTGGTAGGATGAGGCGTATGTGGCTTCTCTGGAACACCCCCCTATCACCTGCCCAAGAGAAATAGAAGAAGAAGAAGACAGAGTCATTGATCGGGCATTTGAAACTATGTGCTCGTGAAAGCCAAGAGTATAATCTATGCTGGAAGCACCAATCCCATTACTCTCTCATCCATCCAGCCTTAAGAGTGAGCACAAAGAACTGTGTCTGTGTGATTTTTTTTTTTAAATTATGCTTCTGTTTTAGGTGGACTCCATTTGTCTGCATTTGTAATTCACTTAGAGGCTGTGCAGTCCAGAAGTTTAGGCCGGCTTGGGGGCAGTGTTGGGGCATAGAGTCTCCATGACGCACGCCTCAGCTCTGCTCCAGGGCGGTGTGATACCGCCTGCTGCGCTGTATGGTACATGGCATCATAGCACTCCTCCGCTCTGCGTACATATAATGTAGCAATAAAGGAGCACTGCCAAGCCACAGCAATGTGGCTATAATGCCCTTTGTGGGGCGTAGAAAGGAGCCACTTTTTGTGCTCTGCAAAAGCCAGATTGGAGCTGCGGCATGTGGTTGGTCTGGCCCCGATTTGGCTGTAAGAGGGGCTACTCCACACCATCCCTTCGGGGCTGTATATACAGCCCCTAAGATAGTGCTAAATACAATCAAACCGTATGCTTAATTTAATGCAGAATAATTAAACATTTAACAAGCCTTTTACAGTCAAATCAGAGGGATAAAAGTGAGCATTTCCCCCTACCTTTTAATGTGTACATTTAATACATGTGTACATGATTCTACATGTGTAAATGATTCTACTTGGAATGTTAATATTTGGCATTTCCTTTCACTTAATCTATTTTTTCCTCTTCATATTCTCATTTAGACAGAAAGTCACCTTTTGATCACAGAGTTGAGAAGATATAGTTGAACCTATTGATAATGGTAGTTAATTATGGTTTCTTGGTTATTCCTTATATTGGCAGAACTGTTACTGTCTAGGTTTTACAGCAGATTTCCAAACAGATCAGACCCAGTTGGGGTATTATTGGGGTGGTTTTTTTTATTTTTTTGGCACAAACACGCCTGTTTATAAGCATCTTTATATTATATCACTCTGCTTTTGTCATTCTCAAGGTGTTTGTCATGCTTCACTCAATCAACCGCACAGGCCATAGGTGTGAGAGCCATTTTTCAAGGTGGTGGTCTTACCATAAATCTGTATTGGCAATCAAAAGGGAGGATATTAATGCCTGGGAAAGGAGACCTCCACTGGCACTCCGGCATGTCAAATTGCTAACTGACTTGGGGTGCAAAGTTCTGGTGCAACCATCCCATCGAAGATCCATCCATGAAAAAGTAAGTACCAATGTCTTTTGTTATTTCTTGTTGGTCATAAGAAGAGAGCATGTTGCATGCAGCCTGTGTTGGATTTGTACGTCAAATGGAGTTGAGAGAGAGAAAAATGTACAATATACAGTAGTACATACAATATACAGTAGTACATAGACGGATTAGGGCAGTGTTGGCGAACCTATGGCACGCGTGCCAGAGGTGGCACTCAGACCCCTCTCTGTGGGCACATGCGCCGTCACCCCAGCACAGAGTTTTTTACTAGAAAGCCAGAGGAACATGGCACTTTGCAATTAATAAGTGGGTTTTGGGTTGCAGTTTGGGCACTCGGCCTCAAAAAGGTTCACCATCACTGGATTAGGGTATGTTGGTAATCTTTCAGGCAAGGATTGCTTGAACCTCACCTTGTGTTGCAAAAGCTAAGGAAGTAGAGGCAGAGTTTGGAAAAGTTATTTGGACAACAACTTCCAGCATTCTGACAATTGCAGCCCCCCAAAAACCTTTCTTAGCCCTGAAGAGAGAGAAAACATCTGAAAAATCATTCCAGTCAAGCACAAGTAAGGTTGGAAAAGAAGGTCCATAAAGGAATGTGCTGAAAAGATTAACAATACAAGTCTGTGGATGACAGAAAATCTAGAAGAGAATAGTCAGAAGCATAGGGAACAAACGAGGTGAGAGACATGGATGTTCACATCAGAATTCTTCAGCTGAAAATCTCCAGTTTCTCCTGTTTGGCACCCTCAAATTGTGTTAGACTATAAGCCCCTTCTCCACTGT
>NW_024810843.1:0-2855 GCF_019175285.1 Sceloporus undulatus | reverse complement strand
GCTGTTATTTCTGGGCAGCCTCTTTCTGTTGGAGCCCAACTCCCTCCACTTGGCCTCTCTGTCAGCCATCAGGTGGTCAGGGGGGTCCTGGTGGCCTGGCACTTGGGTCACTTCCAGCAAGAGATGCCCCAAAGCCGTATACAAGGAGGCCAAGATGAAGTTCCTGAGAAAAGGGACCAGGGTTAGGATTGGCTTGGCAAGAAACCCTGCAGCACTCAAAGACACAGAGAACAGCATCCTGCTGGTGACATACGCAGGTGACATATGCCTCCTTTGGGCCGATGCAGAGGTGGGCATCCCCTTCCTCCCTCTGCACCAAACAAAACACCCTGGACCTAGCATAGATTCACTGCAGCTCCCCTACACAACAGATACTCCCTGCCTTATTAGAGTGGTGGGGGATTAGGGGAATTGGAGAGCACCCTGGTTATGTCCCTGTAGGTAGATGTGAAATGAGTGCATCATAAATCAATCAATCATCTGCTGAAGCCTTCAGAGGTCCCCAGTGCTTTTCCCCAGCATCAGGCCCTTTCCCAAGAAGGCTGCATCCACACTATAGAAATAAAGCACTTTGACACTGCTTAAACCTCTCAGTGCTATGGAATCCTGGGATTTTACCTTTGGGACATTTAGCCTTCTGTGACTGATAGCTGATGCCACAATGAACTACAAATCCCAGGATTCCATAGGATGGAGCTAGGAAAGTTAATGCGGTTTTGAAGTGGATTATTTCTGCAGTTCAGATACAGCGTGAGCCGGTTTTAAAAGGATAGAAAGCACCCAATTCTTCTTTTTACCCTCCTAATAATGGTTTTCCTTTAAAAAAAATAGTAGTTTGTTTTAGTTCCTAATCCTTATTTTTGTTGTTATTTGTTTGTATGTTTGTTTTATTCTTGTAATACGAGTTCTTCTGGTCTGTCTCCTTCTTTCTTGCCTGAAAATCAATTAAGAAGGAAACTGGGGAAACTTTTAAAACCTCCCGAAAGAGCCACTTTTGGCCTTTTTGGGGGACTAGCCTCCTCTTAGAAGCCAGAGCCCAATGTTTGTGAAGAAGAAGAATAAGGATTGTATTAACAATATCCTCCCCATTTCTGGTCCCTTTTAAAACCCAGAAGGAGCAGAGATGTGTAATGAGAAAACCCTCTCAGAAAAGAGACACAAAAGACGCACAAAGAGACACACTTCCTTCCTTTTGGCCCAAGGAGCCTGGCTTCCTTCTCTCTCTGGAGCCTCAGGAGAGAAAGAGAAGCCTCTGTTCAACTGAGGCCTCAGAGAAGGTTCCGGAACATTATTCCCCACAGTCACAAACAGGAGAGAATGGCCACCAAAATACAAAATGGCCGCCAGAACACAGAATGGCCACCTCTGTCTCAGTGTTTGGCAGTTGGAGGCCTCAGCGCAGCAGTGAAGCCTACTGCTTCCAGGCCTTCTGCTTCTGCTCCACTCCTCCCTCCTTTTCTCTGTCTGCTCCTCGCTGACTCTTCCGTGCACAGAGCTAAATAGAGAGGCAGAAGCGCCTTCCTTCTTCCAAGGCTTCCAGGCCTTGTCCCTCTGCTCCCTCTCCACTCCTCTCTCTCACTCCTTCCTTCCTGGTTTCTGTCTATCTCTCCTTCCTTCCTTCCTTCCTTCCTTCCTTCCTTCCTTCCTTCCTTCCTCTCTCTCCTTCCTCCTTGTCTCTCTCCCCCCCTTCTCAATCTCTGCTCCTCACTCTCTATTCCTTGCGCAGAGCAAATTAGAGAGGCAGAAGCTCCTCCCCTTCTTCAGTCTGGCCAATGGGGAAAGAGGAGCTGGAAGTCCCCGCCCCCTGCCCCACCCTCACAGGCTCCTCCTGCAGTTAATATGGAAGAAGGCAGGAGGGACTGAGGGACCCTGGAGCCCCAGCCACATGGACACTGGCCAAAGGCACACATTCCCAAAGCCTAAGGCCCATGAGATGGCAGCCCTATGCAGGGCAGGACCCTCCTCCTTCTGGCCCTGTGGATGCTGGGAGATCCAGTCCAGGAAATACACTTCAAATCCCATTGGCAAGAGAACAGGCTACTACTACTCTCTGATGTCTCACTAGGTGTCAGAACCTGTTATTAAGATCAGTTATAAGGTTATATCTTTTCAGTTCATGTACATTCACTTGATTTTAAAACCTCCCAAAGGAGCTACTTTTGGCGTAGTTTGGGGGACAATCGTCGTCTTAGTGGCCCTCCTATTAGAGACCCCTCCTCTTTTGACCCAAATCCTTTATGAGGCCAAAAAGCCCTTTGCTATATCTGTGAGGGTTGGAATCCTCTGATCAATGGTCCACAACCAAACATATACCAAAAGTAGAAAGTCTATCGTAAGAGCATTGCAGTAGTGATCTGTAACACTTCTTTGCAAAGTCTGAGGCTTCAGAGAAAAATGTACACTTTTAAAATTATTATTATGATTAACCTTTATTTATAAAGCGCTGTAAATTTACACAATGTTGTACATACAAAAAGCCCCCTCCTTTCTTCCCCCTGCTAGTTCCCCACCCCAGACACACTTAGCCAGGTCCCCATCACAACCGAGCCTCACTCAAGACATCTGCAACATTGCCAGCTAGTTGTCTAAGACAACCTTCCAAAGCAGTTAATAGGGCCTCATTTAGAAACTAACACCAACTTTAATATTCTTCCCATATACTCTCCACCCCCTGCAAACATCTCAGCTAACAGAACAATATAGATCAGATATCTCAAAACATACATGAAGTGATTATATATGAAGTGAATATATATAGCATTATAACTGATCTCAATAACAGGTTCTGACAATATCTCCCAAGGCCCCCTCCCTCCAGGACCTCCTTCCACTCTTCCCCTCAGTCTCTCTCTCTC
>NW_024810842.1:0-2855 GCF_019175285.1 Sceloporus undulatus | reverse complement strand
AGGTTGGCAGTTTGAGTCCCAGGTGCCACATGATGGAGTGAGCTCCTATTACTAGTCTCAGCTTCAGCCAACCTTAGCAGTGCAAAAGCATCCAAATGCAAGTAGATAGATACCACTTTGGTAGGAAGGCAACAGAGTTCAGTGCAGTCCTCAGAAAATGCTGGCTCTTCTGCTTAGAAATGGAGTTAAACTCTGCCCTCAAGTCAGGCTTGACAACTTGTCAATGGGGAATACCTTTACCTTTTACCTTTACAGATATTTTAATGTGCATTTTCTTTGTCAGTTTTGGAGAACAGGTTAAAGCAAGCATGTCACCCACCAATTTATTTACTCCCTTGGAATTTTTATTCACATATGGCAGTGGATTCTAATTATTCTGTACAACTGGCATAAGTGTTGCAATCTGACATTTAAAAATTGGTAAATGACAAATGGTAGCTTTTCTTCTTTCAAGATTAACCCTTATGAGTTGTAAAACTTTACAAGCGTTCAGCTTTGTATAATACCATCTTTGTTAAATTAGAAAAATTCTGGCCTTGCAATTCAGTTCAAAAAATTAAATTTGAAGCTATTTTAAGTAATTTTGTATTGTAGCTTATAGTGTTAGTTTTTTCCATTTTATTAGAACTAGAAAGAATCCCTAACTATACATGTATTTCTAATTTATGTATGTATTGGTATGTTCATGTTTGTATCTTATTATATGTTTGTGATGGTTTAATGGGTTGACAAACAGTTTTTGTTACATTAAATGACAACATTTTAGTTTTTGGTATATTTTTTCCAAACTGCAAGGTTTTTAGATCTGCATATTACATAATCAAAATGCTTCCTATGTATATTTAAGGTGGAGATGTGGAGGTACAGAATCACTTTTTAAGGCACTCATGTCAAAATATTTTTGGCAGCTATGCAATCATATAACAAACCTCTTGATATTCCTAGTATTGTCCCATTTTTATTTTCTCACTGTAGCCGAGATACTATCCACCAGAGGATGTTCCTTGTAAACTCCTTAACCATGGCAAAAAATTTTTTCCCCAACACAAGACAAAGCTCCGGACTTCTATTTGCCCCGGAACTGTCCTAATCCTTCTTACTGGCCGCCATCGAGGCAAGGTAAAAGGACCTTTGTTTATGTTGCAGTTACATTTGAGCAGGGTCTCTAAATTTGCATTCTCTTTCAGTTCCAATTTCACAAACCTGTTTTGTATTCTATTTCTAGCGTGTTCTCTTCCTGAAGCAACTTGGAAGTGGATTGTTGCTTGTAACAGGTAAACTTGTCTTACAGCATTTGGTTTGCTATGATTCCATTGAGCTTTAGTTTCACCAGACTGCTGTATATACTCATGTATAAATCTAGAAATATTAGTGAAAAAAATGATTTTAAAAACCTAGATTGACATTCATGGGTTTATGTACCTTAACTCTTATAAAAAAGGAACCATCCCCTGTGAGTGTGACATGTTGAAAGGTGAAAGCTTAGTCCACACTGGGAAAATAGCAGTGTGCTTTGGTATCATTTTATATGGGTTATATCAAAATGCATAAATTTTGCCCCAGAACCTGCTCTCAGCTAACGCATGAGATCAACTTATAGTTGAGTATATGTGGTAGCTGTTATTAATTCTATTCTATATATAAGATGACAGGGAGGGAGGAAATTTGTTTTGTTGGTTTTGACCAACCAATGCAATCTGTGAAGGTCATTTTGAATTCTTTATCCTCTGAGATATCACCTCAGTCTCAACTAGTTTCACTTGAAATTTTATAAGCATGCCTTTTGTTCCATCACCTGGAAGATGTGGGAGAGGACAGAACCCTAAAGTGCTCTGTTAGTCACTTCTCTCAAAGATGAAAAACAACAAATAGTGAGAGCTCTTGGTCAGGCAACAATTAAAGTCCCCACCTGGTTGTTGCTTACTGTCTAGTCTTCAGTGTGCTGCAGCCCTCTTAAATCATTATTTATTCTATTTTCACCAGTTAGAGCACTGTTTTCCATTGGGAAGAAGCCTGAGGGAGAGAAAGTATTAAACAATTTAGCCTCCTGTCTGCTGTGCTAGCATTTCATCTCCCTCTGTATACAGTGATCCTACTGTTGGTTGTTCTTCCTCTACCTCTAAATAAAGCCAGCAGCCTCCTTTTTATTATTTTTAACCTCTAGTATATCTCCACTCATTCTGAGTTTAGCTTCTCTAACTTTCCCCACTGACTGTATTAGCTATTGGTTTGTATTCACTTTGTAACTTTCCCAATCTTACGTTTCTTTTTACATGAATCCTAAATCTCAGTTCATCTGAAAGTTTTTGTATGCCCAACCTGATTCCATTTTTCTTACTCATTGAAATTGTTTAACATTTTGTCTTCAGTATTTCCCTGTCTTATAGTTTTTGAATAGAAAACAGTTTCTTCCTGTTGGGGAGAAAAAAATGTTTCCCTATGCTGCCATGTAACTTGCACCTTTCTCCCTGATCAACTCAGGGCCTTTGGCCATCAACCATATTCCACTTCGTAGGACTCACCAGAAGTTTGTAATTGCTACTTCAACAAGGATTGACATCTCTGGGCTGAAACTTCCCAAGCACCTCAATGATCTTTACTTCAAGAAGAAATGGCTGCATAAACTGAAAAACCAAAAGGGTGAAATCTTTGATATGGAGAAAGTGGTATGTATATGCTTTTATAGTATACATGTTTATTTATTTACATTTTACAGTATATGTATTCTACAACACAGCTCCAACAGTGACTATTGGTTAGGGATTAATCATATAAGAATATATCATATAGGAATATAGACTAGGAAGTTGGGCCAAAGCTAACAACATGAACTTCAACAGGGAGAAATGTAAGGT
>NW_024810841.1:0-2855 GCF_019175285.1 Sceloporus undulatus | reverse complement strand
TTTTTGAAGATGGGGACAACGTTTGCCCTCCTCCAGTCTGCTGGGATGTTTTCCAGGAGTTTTCAAATATGATTGCCAATAAAATATGCCAATAACAATTCTGTAGCAATACATCTGTGATAGTGAAAGAGACCAAAATCTCTCTTGTGTGGTTGCAACATTTCAATCTGGCACAGTTGCATGGCATCATATTTTTACTCAAACTGTTCATAATCACTGTAGTAGAACATATTGCACATTGTGCTCTGGAACTCCCTACCGAGAGAAGCTAAGCCAACTTCCTGCTTGTTGTTCTTCCACTGGCTGGCAAACATCTTTTTATTCAGGCAAACTTTTTGGCATCTACTTGGTTGCTGAGGAAGGGTGTGCCATGCTATGAATGCTTTTCAAAAATGTTGTTGCATTTTAAGTTATATTCTAAATAAATGTTTTAATAGTTGGATTTGTCTGTGTTCTAATTGTATTTTGTTAATCTTGTTCTGAGTCCCTATTTTATATTAATAAATAAAACTACAAGCAGGAATATCACTGAGTGCCAGTATTTTATAGCTTTTAGAATATATGGCATAGATGTGGAGGAACATAGGTTCAAATCTTTTCATTGTTATATTCAACAAGTTAATTGTATTAGTCTCTTACAGCAGAGAGAGAGAGAGAGAGAGCAATTTTGCTTTGGTCAAACCTCACTTGGAATACTGTGTCCAATACAGGGCATCACAATTCAAGAAGGATGTTGACAAGCTGTAGTACCAGAGGAGGTAACCTACATTGTTAAAGGTCTGGACTTGATGCCCTGTGAGGAGAGGCTTAGGAAGTTGTTATGTTTAGCCTGGGGAAGAGAAGGTTAAGAGGTGACATGATAGCCACATTTAAATATTTGGAGGGATGTCATATTGGAACAAGCTTGTTTTTTACTGCTCCAGAATTTAGGACTGGGAGCCGCAAAAACTACAGGAAAAGAGATTCCACCTAAACATTTAGAAGAATAATTTCCTAAGACTTTTCAGTATGGACACTGACGGAAGCACTGCAGTCATCTGCAACACTTGTGGGATGTTTCTCATCTTGCATACAGATGTGGAGAACTTCACATGCCCTAAGTGCAAGTTGGTAGCCCTCTTGGAGGAGAAAGTGCAGCAGTTGGAGTCCAGAGTAGCTACACTTCAGCATATTAGGGAGCAGGAGGATTTCCTGGACACAACAGAACTAACAATCTTGGACGAATACCACACAGAGTAAGATGCTGGAGCGGAGGAGGTCACTTCACCTACACAGGAGGCAGACAGCTGGAGGAATGTCACACAGAGAAGTAGGCCAAGAAGGGATTGTTCTGGGAGCTTGCAGCTAGAGAATGGATTCTAAGCTCTTTCCCTTATCAAGGAGGATGAAGAAGAGCAGCATGGACAGACTTCAGGGACAGAGCAGGAGAACCTGAGAGTCCCACCCGAGGGAACAGTCGCTGCTAAGCCTCGGAGGAGGCGGTGGTCATAGTGGAGGACCCCTTGCTGAAGTGTAGAGAAGCAGTTATCTGTCGGCCTGACACGATATCTCGAGAGGTGTGTTGTCTCCCAGGGGCAAAGATCCGTGATGTGACAAAGAGGCTGACAAGACTGGTCAAGCCTACCGACCAATACCCCTTCCTTTTGGTCCATGTGGGAACCAATGATACTGCAAGACATCAGAACATCAGAAGGGATTACAAGGCGCTTGGTAGGAAGCTGAAAGGAATGGATGCAAAGGTTGTCATCTCGTCTCTTCTGCCAGTTGAAGGGCACGGTCCAGGAAGGGAGAGGAAAATAGCGGCTGTGAACAACTGGCTCCGCAGATGGTGCCATCAAGAATGATTTGGATTCTTCAATCATGGGCTGCGGTTCCATGAGGAGGGACTTCTTGCAACGGACGGGTTGCATCTCATGCCAGTTGGGAGAAATGTTTTTGCCAACAGTCTCACGAACTTGATCCAGAGGGCTTTAAACTGAATTCCGTGGGGAAGGGAGACAATATTAAAGAAGGCGAAAGGAATGGTGAAAATAGTCAAGCTGACATAGAGGAAACAAGGAAAAAAGTGCAAGGACCCAACCTTGGGAGGCAAAAAAACTTGCACAGGCTGGAAGCAAAGGGGACCCATGGTCTGCGATGGCTCTACACTAATGCACAGAGTATGGGAAATAAACAAGATGAACTCAAACGCCTAGTACAACAAAGCAAATATGATATAATAGGCATCACTGAAACCTGGTGAGACAAGTCTCATAATTGGAATGTGGAAATAGAGGGGTATAACCTTTTCAAGAGAAATAGTCCAAACAGGAAAGGAGGAGGAATAGCACTATATGTCAGAGATATCTACACCAGTGAAGAGATCCAGGACATCAATCATGGAAGCCAGATGGAGAGCATCTGGATAAAAAATAAAGGGCAGAGAAACAACAGGGATGGTACGGTGGGAGTCTGCTACAGACTCCCAAGTCAGACTGAGGAATTGAATGATATCTTTCTAGAACAGATGACCACACAGTCAGAAAAGAGAGATGTAGTAGTGATGGGCGATTTCAACTATCCTGATATTTGCTGGAAGTCAAACTCAGCAAAATCCTCAAGGTCTGCAAATTCCTCACTTGCCTGGAAGACAATTTCATGGTCCAAAGGCTGGAAGAGGCAACAAGGGGGTCAGCTATTTTAGATCTGATCCTAACCAACAAGGATGACTTGGTTAATGGGGTGTAAGTGGTGGAATCATTAGGTGGAAGTGACCATGTTCTCCTGGAGTTTGTTATACAATGGAAAGGAAAAGCCAGGCAGAATCAGACATGCATTCTAGACTTTAGGAGAGCGGATTTCAGCAAACTCAGAGA
>NW_024810840.1:0-2856 GCF_019175285.1 Sceloporus undulatus | reverse complement strand
TGCTGCTCCAGAGAACAGGACCCGGAACAATGGATGCAAGCTACAGGAAAAGAGATTCCACCTCAACATTAGGAAGAACTTCCTGACAGTAAGGGCTGTTCGACAGTGGAACACATTTCCTCGGAGTGTAGTGGATTCTCCTTCCTTGGAGGTCTTTAAGCAGAGGCTGGATGGCCATCTGTTGGGGATACTTTGATTTGGATTTCCTGCATTGCAGGGGGTTGGACTGGATGGCCCGTGCAGTCTCTTCCAACTCTATGATTCTATGACTGCCATGGGTCTGTCTCAATTGGTCTCGGGGCCCACGCATTGCACTGGTAATACCCTCGATGTAATCTTTAGTACGGACATGGAGTCTCCATGGGCAGAGATCTCTAATATCTCTGCCCTGTCATGGACATATCATTTTCTGGTTGAGGCTCGAGTCAAGGCTTCTACCTTAAGCCCTCCCGGGGGTGGTGGACCTATTAGAGTGGTCCACCCTCGAAGGCTGATGGAACCCAAAAGGTTCCAAGAAGCCCTAGAGGGGCATATGGCTGGAGCTGACGGCAATTCTGTTGATGCCCTGACTAACATATGGGATAGAGATCTCTCCAGGGCTATACACAGTATTGCTCCCAAGCGTCCTCTCAGGCCTGCTTCCAAAAAACAGCTCTGGTATACGGAAGACCTCGGGGAAAGAAAGCAGGTTCTGCGACGACTAGAGCGTGACTGGCGAGGACACCAGCACTTAGGCGACAAGGCACTCCTAGACTCTCATTTGAAGGCCTACGGAGTGGCAATAGGTGCAGCAAAGCATTCGTTCTATGCTGCACGTATTGCGTCCGCAGAGTCGCGTCCGGCAGAGCTGTTCAGGGTAGTGAGGGAGCTGACACAACTGTCCCCCTCCCTGAATCCTATTTTAGAACCATCTAAAGCCTGTTGTGACAAATTTAATAACTTCTTTGCGGACAAAATCTCTCGGATAAGGGCTGATCTTGACGCCAGTATTTCTTCTGAATCTATTAGAGAGGTGTCCAGAGCTTCCGTGGAACCTGTTATAATGGATCACTTTGAGTTGGTTAGTACCGAGGAAGTGGACAAGATCCTTCGAAGTGTTAGGAGGACGACATGCTCTCTTAATCCCTGTCACTCATGGCTGGCGGCCCAGGGGGGGATGCGGTGCTAACTATGTTGCACAGCATAATTAATACATCTTTAAGAGAGGGACAATTTCCATCTAAATTAAAATTAGCAGTGGTTAAACCCCTGCTAAAAAAAAACCCTCTCTAGACCCCCTGACTTATAACAACTACCAGCCTATATCACTGCTGCCATTTTTGGGGAAGGTGATCGAGAGAGCGGTCGCCTTCCAGCTTCAATCGATCTTGGATGAAACGGATTTTCTGGACCCATTTCAAACCGGCTTCCGGGCGGGCTATGGAGTTGAGACTGCCATGGTCGCCTTAGTTGATGATCTCTGTCTGGGCATGGACAGAGGAAGCGTGTCCCTGTTAGTGCTTTTGGACATCTCAGCGGCTTTTAATACCATTGACCATGGTATCCTTCTGGAACGCCTGAGGGAGTTAGGTATCGGGGGCACTGCGCTCCAGTGGTTCCGTTCCTACCTCTCGGGTAGATTCCAGATGGTGCAGCTGGAGGACGTTTGCTCTGATAAGAGGGCGCTTACATCTGGCGTCCTTCAAGGAGCGATTCTGTCCCCCATGCTATTCAACATTTACATGAAACTGCTGGGAGAGATCATCTGGAGACACAGGGTGCGGTGTTATCAGTACGCTGATGACACCCAAATATATTTCTCTGTGTCCCTGACTGATGCAGTAACTTGGGATGGCATCTCTCCTCTAAATGCTTGTTTGGAGTCGGTAATGGGCTGGATGACGGAAAACAAACTCAGTGTGAATCTAGAGAAAACGGAAGTACTGGCGATAGGTTCCCCGGGTCTGGGCGGTGAGATTTGCCACCCGGTCCTGAACGGGGTCACGCTCCCCTTGAAGGACTCAGTTCGCAGCTTGGGAGTGCTCCTGGACTCGTCGCTCCAGCTAACATCTCAGGTGGATGCGACGGTCAGGACCGCTTGTTATCAGCTTCGGCTGATACGGCAGCTGCATCCCTACCTGGACTGGAGAGACCTTGAAACTGTAGTACATGCTCTGGTAACCTCTCGATTAGATTTCTGCAATGCGCTCTACATGGGGAACCCTTGTATCAAACCCGGAAGCTACAGTTAGTTCAGAATATGGCAGTGAGAGTGGTCGCTGGTAGTTCCAGGTCTGACCATATAACACCTATCTTGAAAGATCTTTATTGGCTGTCTATTCGCTTCCGGGCTCAATACAAGATGTTGGTAATGACCTATAAAGCCCTAAATGGCTTGGGCCCAAGGTACTTGGAGGACGCCTCTCCCCATATAATCCGCCCTGCACACTAAGATCAATTGTTGGAGGTCCCAGCGACACGCTATGCTCAAAAGAGAGATACTGAAGGCACAATTTCAAACAGTTCCAGTGAGAAAGAAAAACGAGAGGTGTCTCAAGAAACAAGGATGGATGACTAAGGAACTTTCAACTGAGCTGAATTTGAAACGGAACATGTATAAGAAATGGAAAAAGGGGGAAATCACAAAAAAGGAATTCAAAGAAATAGCAGGCATGTGTAGGGGTAAAGTCAGAAAAGCTAAAGCGCAGAATGAACTCAGGCTTGCTAGAGAGGTTAAGAACAATAAAAAGGACTTTTTTGGATATGTCCGTAGCAAAAGGAAGAAGAAGGAAACGGTAGGACCACTGCGTGGGGAAGATGGCAGAATGCTAACAGAAGACAGAGAAAAGGCAGAATTACTCAACACCTTCTTTGCCT
>NW_024810839.1:0-2856 GCF_019175285.1 Sceloporus undulatus | reverse complement strand
TCACTGCTTCTGTACCCCTCAGCAAGGAGTCCCCCACTACGACCACACGCCTCCTCCGAGGCTTAGCAGCGACTGTTCCCTCGGGTGAGACTCTCAGGCTCCCCTGCTCTGTCCCTGAAGTCTTAACCTGTTCTACCAATAGCACTGATGTCCCACTGAGATAAAGAATGATTGGTTGTCTTCTTCCCACAGCCTGAAAGGGATCAGCTGACTTTACAAGCCAATGAAGACACAACAGGTTATATAAAATGTAGTACTTTTTTCATGTATTTTTTTTTTCATTAAAAGTTAAATGGGGAAAAAATGAAAAAAATGTACAGAATTCTCATAATTCACCCATGGGATAATAAATTGTTTAAATCTTTTTGTTAATGTGTGAGAAGCTAAAATAAGCAAACATTTACATCTCTGGTATCTAAGGTTTTGTATCCCTGGCACTGTATCTCCTTGTTCATTTGGGATTTGAGAGTAATGTTTATTTTCTCAGCTCATCCCTTACTAGATAAATGTGTTGGATACATATGAAGCTGAACTTTAAAACTATAGCAACCCCATGCTGCAGCTGGCAGTGTTACAACCAGGATCCAGCTGCAGCATATTATAAAGTTAGGCTCTAACCTGACTGTAACCTAACACATCCACCTAGTGAGAGCTGAGCTAAAAAGGAAATATTAATCTCCTTCCCAGGTGTGACAGCACAGCCGAGGTGGCTCAGGAACCACTTACTCTTCAATCAAAGAGATTAAATCAAAAATATCTTTACAGAGTACAGGAGGAGTACAGAACAGTTAAGCCTAAAATCATATACTCTGGGTTAGAACTATGAAATTTGGCAAATTTATACACTGAACCATGGTAAATATTTTTCTGATGTAGAGCAAAGTAAATAGTGCAGGCCAAGAACTGGCAATATGCTATTCTGTATATCTTTTTAGTCCATGAGCTAGAACAAAAAGAGAGAGGTGGTGGTGAAATTGCAGTAACCACACATACGCATGTTTTGTTTGGTTTTTTGTAATCACAATCTATATGGGTCTTAGAGCCAGCCATTGTGTAGAGCAAGTAGAAGTGATATGTTTAAGGCAGAGCTAGTAGGGAAAGGGGAGTGGAATAATAATAATAATAATAATAATAATACCCCACCTCTCCATTAAGATCAAGGCAGCTAACAACATTAAAACATTAAAACACAATACAATACAATGTCCCAGAAACCCACCTACCCACCATAGCCAACTAATCATAATTATAAATAGTAACAATAAAATAATACTGTTAAAATTATTAAAATGGACAAGACGGGGTAGTCAATGGGGCCAATTGAGCTGCTAATCTGGGAAGGCCTGTCAGAAGAGATCCATCTTGACCACCTTTTTAAAGCTGTCAAGATTGGTAATATGGGGGGGAGGAGCCACGAGCGATGGTGTGAGCAGCTAAGATCGACCGCTCCTGAAAGCAAAGCCTAAAAAGCTAAAAAAAACTCTCCTAATGAGAAAAAAAACTGTGAGTAACTGCAAATAAATATATTGGAAAGGGAAGAGAGCAGATTGGAACTGTTTAATTAAAGTTTTAAAGGAAAGGAAGAGAAATAAACAGCAATCTTACATACGGCATTGCCGGCTAGAGGTTTGTCAGCCGAGCGGACGCTTGGATTGCTGGTAGATGTCTAAAAGCCAAAAGAAAAAAAAGGAACTCAAACAAACAGTGATAAACTGGGGAAGAGAGTCTAAACAACACCCTTCCGATAAGGCTTATAGTCGTTTGCAAAGAATAATTTCACAAGAGAAGCTTGGAACTTGTAATAAAGAAATGAAAAAGACAACGTCTATGGAGGCGGTGGGAAAAAATGGAGCTAGACCTAAAGAACATGGCGAAGTTCCGGGAACAGAGCCAAAACAAGAGGAAATAAAGATATGGTTAGAAAAAACTCTCACTGAAAACCAAAACAAAGGTTTTGAGACCATGAACGAGTTGATAATTAAAAATAATGCTATTTTAACAGAAACTATAACTAAGACAATTATGGGTGAAATGAACAAATCTTTTCAGATGATTACAAAAGAAAATGAACAAGTGGATAAAAAAGTCCAATTAATACTAAGGTCCCATACAGACAGGCCAAAATAAAGCTGCTTCGGGTCACTTTAGAGGTATGCTGTTTAAATGGTGCATGTGTCATAAGAGTCTGGAAACCGCGTCAAAGCCATGATCCCATCCTAAGGACTGGAGCACAGCTTTGGCACAGCTTTCAGACTCTTAGGACGCATGCATCATTTAAACAGCATACCTCCAAAGTGACCCGAAGCAGCTTTATTTTGGCAGTCTGTATGGGGCCAAAGTCAACAAAAAGATCAGCAAAAAATAACTTTGGAACATTCAACCAGATTGGATCAGCTGGAAAGCAAAATTATTGACTTGCAGGATCGTAACAGAAGGAATAATATCCGCATTCGAGGCTTTCCTGAGTTGCCAAATGAAACTTCCAGATCATTAAAAACAGAAATCCTTAAATGGCTACAAAGCATTGTCCCTCAGATGACTTGGGCAGAGGAGGAAGTGGAACGACTACACAGAGCATCAACAGTTAAAAGGGGCTTGACCCCTAGAGATGTAATCATGAAAATAACAAGTTTTTACAAGAAAGATCAGTTAATGAAAGAAATCAGGAAACTCTCAGGAGGACTGGAATATGGAACCACCACAATTGAAATTTACAATGATTTATGTCCAGAGACTATTAGTTGGAGAAGAAGCATTAAGCCTTGTATTGCAGTTCTGCAAAAAAAAATGGAATAAGATACAGTTGGGTCTATCCTGTATTTTTGAAATTTCAATGGAAAGGAAAGCAGCACAAGA
>NW_024810838.1:0-2856 GCF_019175285.1 Sceloporus undulatus | reverse complement strand
GTTGCAAAGTTTATGAAAGGTGAAAGCTAAGGAAGCACAGAATCATAGACCTGGAAGAGAACATTGAGGAGCCATTGAGTCCAACCCCCTGCCAAACAGGAACTGTAAGCATAAGAACCTAGCTTAAGAAATGAAGCCATCTGCAAAACCCTGGCATCACAGCCAAAATGACAAAGGCTCTGTACAAACCAGCTCTTTGTGCCAGCAGGGGGGCAGAGTCGGGGCGCAGCATCTTGATGACGCATGCCTGACTCTGCCCCCCAGGGTGCCCTGACACTGTGTGCTGCTCCAGATGGTGCACAGCATCATGGCACACTTCTGGCACTGCATCCAAATGACAAAACACCGAAGGGGCACCATTGGATGACACCAACCTGAGCAACACTGCTGAATGTAGCTGGCACACCAAGCTAAGCTATGCAAAGACACTCCAGGGCACAGCAGCCACCTGGCCTTCCAAGAACAATGTTGGATCTGAGAGCAAGATAAGTCTTGAACTACAAGACTCTTGGCAGCCCAGATTTCTTCTTATCAACATTTTTTGACATTCAGACATCATGTTTGTCAACCATTGCTTTGGAATGTTTTGGGAATATTCTTTCCTTCTCCACTGACAAGTTTCATGGAAAAGTGAGAGGAAAGACCAAAAGATGCAGAAACCTGCTACAATAACAACAAGACAAAGTAGAAGGGGTGTGTGTGGGGGGGGGGGGGGGGACTGCTATTGAAAGACAACCTGCCTTTTGGCAACGGGTTGAATACATTGAGACCAAACTCTTGGCAGCCTGGGTTTATCTTCTGCCCTCTTGTCTACTCATTCCTTGGGGATTTGGTGAACCGATATGACAAAAAAGGACCACTGTCCCACAGATCTGTAGCCACACAAGCTGTGATAATTCAGAGTCTCCCTAAACAAACAAGATCAGGAGGCAAGGGAAGATAAATAAACCAGGGCAGAGCAAAACAGGAACTGATAGGGCTGAGCTCGGATTGTTTTCTCTAACTTATCTGAGACATGCACAGTTTTTGGCTCACAGAATAGATGGAGTGGCCCTTTCCAGGGTCAAACGTTTCCCTGAGACTTTAAAAAATACAGTACCCACCACCAACACAGATCCTGAGTAGTCACATAGACTGGCAGTATTTGTGTGGTTGTTTCCCTCCAGGCAGGAACATGAAATCTGTCCTCCTTGACCAGTGAAAGCCCAGACAAAACCAACTTGTCCTAAGGAGACTTTGGTTTTGGTTGACCAAAGTCGGCAATCATGGTGGAGAATGCAAAGATAATCGGCGGACGTAAGCACCTTGCACAGCACTGGATATAGATAGTCAACATTTGTTGAGAACATGAACTTCCTAAACTCACAGTGCTTGAATGTATTAAGGGCTGAAATGCATTCCTTGAGACATTTCTTCTCTGGCTCCAAATCTACTAGAAGTAGATTTCCTGTCACTTCCCATTTTGTTTGCAAGTCTACTGTGGCCCCAAGAAAGGTTCAAGGACTGAACATTCAGCCCTGGACCACCTTGGGTGGCACAACCCTGGTTTTGATGGACTTTTTCATATCGTGGCCTGATGTCGGCTTTGCCTCCCAAGATGGGGTGGCCATGCTCTGGGGCCACATGCAACCTCCCCCACAAATCTGGTTTTCCCAGTCAAGCTTCCATGGACTTCCTTTTTCCTGAGCTTTTCCCAATGAGTAGCAATTAACCATTCAAATATTGTTACACCCCATTGCACTATTTAACATAAAATGTTAGCCATTTTTCAAGCCTCTCCCAGTTTGGTTTGAGTTGAGTTTTGATCATCCCTGTGGTTCCTGGAGAGTTTGGGGAGCCAAAATCAGGCTCCAAACCAGCCAATGTCAGCCACCTTTTTCTTTGAATCTGCTCAGTGTTCTGATCACAGGATTTGAATCTGGTGCTTTCTGAATACAGATGGGTCATGAACTGGTTTTCTTCTAAAGACACTGGCCTTGGAGTGCTACAGAAATAGCCATTTGCGCATTCTCAAGGCACACAGAATCACAGAATTACAGAATCATAGAACTGGAAGAGACCATTTAAGCACTCCCAAGAGATGGTCATCCAGCCTCTGTTTAAAAACCTCCAAAGAAGGAGACTCTGACCATCAGGACATTTTCCCAAATGTTTAGGTGGAATGATCCAGCTTCCCTTTCTTTCTGACAATGGATAGGCTTTGGTGTATAAAATGCTAGATCCTTTTGAAGAAAGAGCGACAAATATTCACTGAGGTTCTGTGAAATGCAAACCTACGTTTGAGCTAACAACTGATTGTTCAAAGCAAGCCATTAATCATCAAGAGCCAGATAGTAAGTGGATCAGTCAGCTGAGGATTTACCCAAACCTCCCCCCAAAATAATGGCGTATGAGTTGGCTGGCTTACCTGGCATTCAGCTTGCCATGATATGCTTTACAAATGCTGGAACAAAATGGAAGAAGGAAAAGTCATTTAAGATCTCACACTTTGGGCTATCTAGACTTAGTGCTTGGAATGGACCAGATTTTTTCTGCCTGCAAATCTCAACATTCTAGCTCTATCCTACAGAATCCTGGGATTTGTAGTTTGGTGAGGCACCAAAACTCTCTGACAGACCAGGCTGAGTACCTCATCTAACTACAAATCAGAGGATTTGTGTTGCGACAGCTAAATTGGTGTCAAACTGCTTTAATTCTGCAGTGTGGGGGCTACCCCTTTATACAGTGGACCCTTGCTAAATGCTGGGGTTTGGTTCCAAGATCCCCTGTAGATTAAAAAAAATCCTATTAAATATGACATAGCAAAATGGTGTCCTTTATAAAAAATGGGAAATCAAGGTTTGATATTTGAAATTT
>NW_024810837.1:0-2857 GCF_019175285.1 Sceloporus undulatus | reverse complement strand
TAGTTTTTTCTAAACATTCAGCCTTCTCTGCCAGAGACCTCTGGTGCCACAACAGACTACAGTTCCCAGAATTCCATAGCATTGAGCCATGATAGTTAAATAATCAAACTGAACTATTTCTGCAGTGTGGAATGTTAAGAGGGTATGGAGGGCTATCCATGCAGGCAGGCCTCTCCTCCCTGCTGCCATGTGGGTTCTGGGGGACGAAGAGCCACAAAGTCCAGGAAATAAAACTTAAATCCCATTAGCAAGACCAAAACATATACTTCTTTTGTGTCCCTGGCTGCCTCTGTCCATCGTGGGGCTATCAGACCGGCCGGCTAGGCCCCTGGAGAACGACGGCAAAGGCCTTCTCTGGCGGCTCAAGAGGGCCTGTAGTTTGTTGTGTCCTCTATTTTTCTTGAATGTCCTTGTGATGTCCTGCCAGGACTGATTGAATCTCCCCCGACATTTTCTTTCGTGTTGGTTCAGGCCATAGAATATTTAGTGTAGGAAAGTTATTGTACTAGTTCTGGGAGGAGCTGTAGGATCCCTTGCATTATTTCCAGGTTTGGTTTGCCCTTTCCCAGCATGCTCTGTTGTAGCTGGAAGCTTTTAGTTTGGAGCAGTCTTTGCTGTAAGCAGGCAGACAGCTGTCTTTTGGTGGCAAACAGGCCCAGACAGCCGGAAAGGGCATTTCTTACATGTTAGCCATTTTAGTTACCAGTAATTACTCAGCCAAATTAGTTACCATCAGCAAGCGAATAAAGGAATTCAGGAGCTGAAAGACCCTGCACCAGCTCCATTGAGTGAGGAGAGCAAACCAACATCAGACCCAGAAAGATGACACCCTGAAGATTGCTGAAACTGTAAAGTATCTTTTATTTAGTGCTGGGGAAGAGAAAACTCTTTATTTTTGTTCTTTAAATTAAACTTCCCCCTTGTTGAACTTTGCATTCAGCTTCAGAACCTTTTTGGGTAAAAGGGTTTTATCTCACCAGGGTACTGGCATTGCACACCCAAACCTGCCACCACCTTTAGTTGGGTGTGTCTTCACAGTCCTACAGGCAAATTTTGTCCTACATTTACCCTACATTTTTTCTATGTTTTGTCCCAGTTTGGTGGTGGCAAATTATGGCATCCCTAACTGCAGATGTGCTTCTGTAAAGTGACAAGGAAAGTTTCTCCAGCCCTCCTCCCTCACTATCCTCCAAATGCTGAAAATCTATCTCCCGGGTTTTGTTTCCCAGAATCAACATGAGCTACATAGAAACATAGAATCATAGAGTTGGAAGAGACCACAAGGGCCATGAAGTCCAACCCCATTCTGCCATGCAGGAACTCTCAATCAAAGCACCTCTGACAGATGGCCATACAGCCTCTGCTTAAAGATCTCCAGGTGAGGAGACTCCACCAGTTTCTGAAGGAGTGTGTCCCACTGTCGAGCATCTTGACAAAACACTGGCCTGTGACTAACATTATTATATTATTTTTCAATTTTTTTTTATCCTGTATCATTTTGAACACCTTTCCCTGATGAAGAAGTGTGTGGAGTCTCCCTCCTTGGAGGTCTTTAAGCAGAGGCTGGATGGCCATCTGTCAGGTATGCTTTGATTGAGAGTTCCTGCATGGCAGAATGGGGCTGGATTGGATGGCCCTTGTCTTGCGGTCTCTTCCAACTCTATGATTCTAAGGAGCCAGTGGAGCTTTTATGCATTTTGGTTGTCCCTGTAAAGGTATCGTTGTTTTGTGGGTTTTGGATGTTATTGTACTAAGTGGAGAGAAATCATGCCAAGGAACACATCTAGGTTGTTAACAGAAAATTTAGCACCAGAGGCAGAAATAACATGGAAAAAACAGGGATAGATTCCTACACCACAAAAAGGGCAAGCAGATCAGCATGTTTCTGCAAGCCTTTTTTTCAAAGGTAGGAATACACATATGTGAATGGAACAATCTGGTATGCCTTATATAAATAAACTAAACATTTTGAACCACTTGGAGACTGTTTGAAAGTTTTCTTCCCAAATGTATGTGAGGATGATTTTTCCTTTTGCCATCCTCCACTTTTCTCATGATTTCCACTTAGATGGCCAAACTTCAAGGACTCTATGCGTTTTAAGACATGCTGGGAGTAGTTGGGTGAGGCTTCCCTTTTCTCTCTGGCTGCATTCATGCTGCAGAAATAATCCAGTTTGACACCATTTTAACTGCCATGGCTCCATGCTATAAAATTATGGAGGGAGGTGCCATTGACTTTCCATACCCAACGAGGAAAAGTTACTCGCACAGCAAACCTTTCTCCTTTCCCAGCTCCAGCCTTTTAGCTTTGTTTCCTGCAGAGAGGCTGATGCTGCAGCTTTACCTGGAAAGCCTGTGTTTCTCCATCCCTCCTTGGCCACTTCAATGGGAATGCTGCTAAAAGACCTGCAGCTGGACAGAAGACGAGGAGAGTTTTCAAAAGATACTTTTGTATCAGCAGCTTTTTGTTAGTTGAGGTCCACTTGGAAATGTAACAAATGTTTTTAAAAAGTCTCTCACACACACCCCAGGCAAGAAAAATAGTGAGAGATCCTCGATTCCCAAGAGAGGATTTAGCTGTTTGGCTTCCCAAGGGTTAAACTGAAGGAAATGGATTCCTAGAGAGAGAAATGGGAACAAAACAAATGAAGACAATGAGGAGGAGGAAAAAGAAGAAGAAGAAAGGTTGGCTTCCTCTCAGCCAAGAGCTCCTCCTTTCCCCTCCAGGCCCTGAATCTCCTTCCCAGGAAGGGCCTAGAAGTGGGGCAGCCCTTGGGAACCCAGGAGAGAAGGAAAGGATTCAGGGAAGGGGAGCCTCCTGGAGAGAGAAGGAGCCTGGCTGCTCTTTAGGCAGCTC
>NW_024810836.1:0-2857 GCF_019175285.1 Sceloporus undulatus | reverse complement strand
CCTTCCTTTTGACTCACTGGGAAAGAATGAACCCAACATGGGTGTGGCATTCCCAAAGAAGGCTTTTTGTGCTTCTCAAGATGCCTTTAGGAACTTGGCATTCACCACTAACCACCCTGAAGTTCTCCCGACTTGTTTTCATAGAATCGTAGAGTTGGAGGAGACCGCAAGGGCCATCCAGTCCAACCCCATTCTGCCATGCAGGAACTCTCAGTCATAGCATCCCCACTGACAGATGGCCATCCAGCCTCTGCTTAAAGACCTCCAAGGAGGGAGACTCCACTACACTCCAAGGGAGTGTGTTCCACTGTCCAACAGCCCTTACTGTCAGGAAGTTCCTCCTAATGTTGAGGTGGAATCTCTTTTCCTGCAGCTTGCATCCATTGCTCCAGGTCCTAGACTCTGGAGCAGCAGAAAACAAGCGTGCTCCCTCCTCAATGTGACATCCCTTCAAATACTTAAACAGGGCTATCATATCACCTCTTCTCCAGGCTAAACATCCCCAGCTCCCTGAGTCGTTCCTCATAGGGCATGGTTTCCAGACCCTTCACCATTTTAGTCACCCTCCTTTGGACACGCTTTGCAGGGCTTCTCTTTAGAAACTAACAAACTTTTGTATAATGAAATGATTAGGTAGGGGCTGATATGGTAAAAGGGAGGAAGATTGAAAAGTGTGGTTTTAAGTACAGCCTGGCTTTTAGCTTGTTATACAAAAAACCCTATTACACCCATCCCTCCGTATTTGTGTCTTTGATAGTTGTGGATTTGGTTATCCAAGGATATGATTAATATGTCCCTCTCTAGGAATATCTAGGTCCTCCCAGCGCAATTCTATGGTCAACTTTAACCAAATGTTGACCAGAGTTGTACTGGAGAACCGATTGTAGCAGCAGAGCAATTTATTAAATGATAAAGTCGGCTGTGATGTGCGTGTGTCCTCTCAGGTAAAAACACAGTGTTTTTGTTATATGCGGGTTTTCCACACTCACAAGTGTGCCCCTAACCCTAGCAAATGTCTCTGTGTTGCTATAACTTCAGTGGTCCTCAAACGGTGTCCTTTAAGAGATTTTGGATTTCAGCTTCTAGAAGCCTCAGCCATGTTGGTCAATAGTCTGCGATTCTGGGAGCTGAAGTCCAAACTCCGATAAAGAGCACCGTTTGAGGACCACTGCTATAACTGTAGTGTTTAAAGCTGCTGTCATTTTAAAAGGTTTTGTGTAGCTTTGTTCTTGCATGGTGGAATAATGATGGTTATTGGCGATTTATATCCTGTTGGTTAATCCCAACTAGAGTAGTAGATCCAGATCCAAAACACACTGCAGAAATAATCCAGTATGAAGCCACTTTAACTGCCCTGGCTCAATGTTAGGGAATCCTGGGAAGTGTAGTTTATCGTGGAACCAGAGCTCTCTGAAGAGAAAGCTAAATGTCTCACAGAACTACAGTTCCCAGAATTCCCTAGCATTGAGCCAGGGCAGTTAAAGCAGTCTCAAACTCGACTATTTCTTCAGTGTGTTTTGAACCCCATGGTGCAACACAGTAAAGCGCCAAACCTCTGCGCTGGCGCTGTCTAAAACTAAAAGAGGATAACCCCTCTTGTAGGTTCGCACAGTAATAGTAATGGTATGAAATAACTGAGAAGGAAAAAGAAACACACAGGTCAGAATAACAACTCTTTCACTGCTAGATGCTCTGGGTTGTGATCGTCCTGATATTTTTCCTGAAAGATGGTGCAACAACTTTCCAATAGTCCTTGGACTCCTGACTAATGACAGAAACCCTGTAATGATAGCCCTATACTGTCACATCTTTAATAGGACTAACCAACAAATCCTCACACTTCTACACTTGGGCTCTGCTGAACTAAAATTATTATAAACTATGCTCTTAAATGAAAGAATATTGATGAGCTGTATATCATCTGTAATTCAGTACAGTCCTTACATAGCAATGCTATGGATTCAGACGTCTAACGGCTGTATCCAATTTTAGTCCCAGCTACAGTAGATTCACTGAAGTTAATGAGACTGACATTACGGCTGCGTCATTTATTTCAGACTAGTCCAATTCATTTCAAAGGTGGTTCTCTAGTTGGAGCTAAAATTGGATTTAGCCAGTCCAAAAAAAGTATGCATGATAATTTTGGATTGGTGTAACGGTACAATTTTCTTTAGACCTGATGAGTTCATTCACTTTATTCCCAGGAAAATGTGTGGAGGACTGATAAATTGAAATTGGTGTAATTTTCTTATGCTTACTTTTTTAGCAACCTTTTAAAGTTGCAGCCCTAGATATACTTCACTGAAAGTAAGTCCCACTAACACTGTAGAGCTTATTTGAGTAACCATGCATAGAATTGTGCTACGGATGCCATAATTCAGTTAAGATAAAGTAATTTAAGGGACTAAATGCAACTCGGTTAATAAATCCTATTTTGGAGCAGTTCCTTTGAGTAAGGAACTTACCCAAAATGGCATAACTGTTGTATGTCAAAATGAATGGTTATCTTGTTTATGACGCTGCTTTCAAACATTCAGTTTTTTCCTCCTTATTTGGCCGTTGGTGACTTGACAAAACAAGTTCTGATGAAGTTCCTTTTTCAAATGCTGTTTATGAAAATGAACTTCGTTGTGTGTGTGCCAGAAAGATTCCCTATGGTACACACCCTTCTTACAGATTCAATGGAATGAATTTTTTAATGTAGTCTGCAGATGTCAAACCTGTTTTTCATTTAATGGTGGATCAAAATATTTCGTAATATTGTGGAGTGTACTTTTTTCCTTGAAGTATCTGGCTCTCAAAAGAGGGATTTTGTCACAAATATCTCAAAATATGCATCACTGATAGACTATGAATG
>NW_024810835.1:0-2857 GCF_019175285.1 Sceloporus undulatus | reverse complement strand
ATTAAATTATACCTTTAGCTGGGGCAACATTCAGCCTGGGACCTTGACTCTTTTTATACAGATTCCAAATCACACAGAACTCCAGAGGCAATTCCAAAAAATATTTTTTTTATTAATAATAAAACTACACACACCACACACACACAAGCACACACACATACGCACAAGAATTAACAGAGCAAACGGTAGGAGAAGGGGAAAATTTGAGGCCTTGCTAATGGTAATATGGTACTGATCCTGAAGCATGGTTAAAACTGATGGGTGTCTGGAACGGAAATGGCTCAACAAGTAGAGTGGCCAGCTTATTGAAGAGTCTAGTAGAACCAACAGAATGTCTGCCCAGTCCTAAACAAGACCAAATTGCTGGTGCTAGGTGGTGGTATATATACTCAAAATCATATCCACAGCAGTAATTTCAGAATGAATGAATGATCTCACTGCTAAATGGTTTTCCAAGAGAGAAGAATGGTCGAGAGATTGTGGAAATGTTTGAACAACTGGCATCAATATCTCAGACAAAGGAAAACTTTTACTACTGGAGTCCTTTGTATATGCACAGCCATCTTTTTTGGTTGGGATCCTATCATCACCCTTCATAGACAAAAAGGATTGTTCTGATGTCTTTGGATTATCTCATTGTGGTTGGTGCCCTTGCTTCCTGCCTTGCTAAAGTCAACTAGATGTCCAAATATGGTATGGGCAGGTTTCTGCACTGGGGTTCCCTTTCTGCAATAGGATATTGCCATGACTGTTAAAATGGAATCAATGATCTATAACATTGTCATGTGAAGGGGATCTTAGTTGTTTAATATGGTTTTAATTTTTAAAAATTATTCAATTTTTTTTATTTTAAAATAAAAAAAAATGATTTTAATTCTGTCCTGAAATCTTATATGAAATAGGTAGAGGAACTACCCCAGTGTCTTTTTTAATATTAAACTGATATCAAAACTGAGGGATAATTAAGGGCCTGACCTTGGAGTAACAATAGCTGGGGCAACATATACTTACACAGTGTATTGCTCCCACTGATGGGATACCCTTTTCTCTTCCCTTTCCCCACTGCAGAAACCTGACCATACCATATTTGGAAATCCAGTGGGCTCTAGCAAGGGAGGACGCAAGGCCACCCACCACAATGAGATCATCCAAAGACTTTTTATTTTGTGAATGGCTACTTGTGAAACTATATATTTAATATAAACTTCCTGAAGCAACTGATATCCATATGTGTTGGATTGTAAGACCAATCATCCCCAGCCAAGACAGCAATTGATCATGCTTTCTGGCAATCACAGGCATTGTAGTTCAGCATATTTGAAGGACACAATGTTGTTTGTTTAAAACAAAATTTCAGTATCATTTTTCAAAGCTGCAAATCTGGTTCAGTATAGAACATGGATTTGCAGGAGAAGACCTAGGCAAATAACCCTGGCTGAAATGGTCTTCCCTTAGGCCAGTCCTCAAAAGAAGGCATACCCTCCAACATTTCACAGATGGAAATTGAGGCCAAACAGCTTCAGAGTGTGGTTAAGATGGAAAAAGTTATTAATGAAGAAGAACACACAAGCTAGGAGACAGTAGGAGTTTCTTTTCCCTAAGCCTCTAGGGTAGGGCAAGTTTTCACTTCCTCCTTTCCTTTCTCCCCTGTTGAGTTAACTGAGTGCAAACTACTTTTGCACTTCCAACTGAAATAAGTTGAGGACAAAGGAAGAAAGTGGGATGAGGTAAAAGAAATTGGAACATTTTTAAAACAGCTGAAAAAGTGGGACAACAGAGGATTAATCAGGACTGTCCTTGCCAAATCAGGCAGGCTATCAGAAGAATGTACCTGTGTTGATATGGCATATGTCAGAGATGGGAAAAGTTATCTTGGTGGCTATAACTTCTAGAATTCCCTAACCAGCATGACTGCTGGCTATGTTGACTGGGGATTCTGGAAGTTATAGTACGTACAAGCAACATTTCAAACTCTGATATATATGCCAAGTGTGTTAGATGCACCCGTAGATTCTATAAAGTTATTCACTATTTGTTTGGGTTAGAGAAGGAATGATCAGCAGTCCTGTGAACTGCCTTCTGTTTCATTTGGCTCTTACTTAATCACTCTGGTTCTCAACATCGGCTTCACTTTATCCTGTGATTAATTAAGCAATCATCTCTTTTAAAAGATTTATTTCCTTTTTGTGGAAAACTGAGGGCACCGTTTTAATAAAATCATAAGATATATGATCAATACCCACAGATGTTACAAAAATATTGCAGGTTGGGCAATGAATTTTAAATCAATCATATATTTTAATACAATCTAGACTCTCTCTCTCTTTCCTGAAGAGAACACCCACAGATAGATTTTATAAAACCTGAAGACTGGTTATGTGTGTGTGTGATTTACAAAAACAGTTGTAGCCTGATGGCGGTTGAGTGTTTCCCCTGAATACAGAAAGCCCATTACATTTTGTATGAATCTGTAGCTATATGCTTTTTATCCAATCAGTGGAAACTAAAACAATAATATTTTATCATATATTTATTTTGCTTGATTAATTAGCTAAATTCAATAATGAAACTAAATTCATAAATTTAAAAAGGGGATTTTATTCAGATCTTTCCTGTTTAGTTTATTTCTAAGACAAGGTTGGCGATATCACTCCTAGATACGTGTGTATGTAATTATGAAAGATCTGGTAAATTACAGCATATCTGTTTCCAAACTGATGTTTGATTTTATGACTTCAACATAGTCAGAAATGTTAAGGAAAATGCAACATGGGACATACAGTAGTAGAAATAAAACATGTATGTGAAAGTCACAATGACTAAGCAAGAGCAATTAAGAAGCCACACAAGTGAAAAA
>NW_024810834.1:1334-2857 GCF_019175285.1 Sceloporus undulatus | reverse complement strand
CCTTGAAGTCACAACAGTATCATCTCAATCCTTCAGGTAAGGAGCACTAGCCCGAACTCATAATAGTCCCGTCTCAATCCTTCAGGCAAGGAGAATCAATATGAGGTTGCAAGAGGCCAATGTCAGTCCTTCAGGTAAGATAAGGAGCACAGGCCTTGAGTCACAATAGTCTCGTCCCAATCCTTCAGTTAAGGAGCATGAGCCAGAAGTTACAATGGGCCAGTCTATAGACTTCAGGAAAGAAGCCACAGCCTAGCGTCACAATAGGCCAGTCTCAATGCTTCAGGTAAGGAGCATCAGCCTGAGATCCCAATGGGGCAGTCTGGATCCTTTAGGCAAGGAGTATCAGTCGGAGGTCGCAATGGACCAGTCTCAGTCCTTCAGGCAACCTCCTTTTCTGGGAGAGATTTTGACTTCCAGTTTTGCGCAAACGTTATTCTAGCTAAGGTTTTCATATAAAACAGCGCCTTCCCATATTTATTGTCCAAATTTTCTCCAAACATCCTTAATAAATAATATTCTGGTTTTAGTTATTATTATTATGTTGGTATTATTATCTTGGTATTATTATTATTAAGGTTCAATGTAGTTTGCAGTCAATGAACGCATTTTGGAGCCAATGATGGGGGCTGGAGGGTCTCCTGTAGGGAGGCAGCTTTGGGGGCTGGAGGAAGTAAGGCCCTCCTCCTCCTCCTTCGGCCTCTTCCCCTTCAGTCCTTATTCTCACAGAAGAACCCAATTGGGGAGGCCCCCATGGAGGCCCCCACCTTCCCTTCCCTTCCCTGCCAAGGCAGAAAGGCTCCTCTGGCTGCCAGGCCTCCTCTCTCTTGGGAGACTCCGTGGGTCTATGATATTTCAGAGGGGAACCAAAGGGTCTCTGTGTGTGTGAATATACATTGGCCTCTTTTCAGGTAAGAGAGGACCATCTCTCGTGTTGAAGCTCTTTCCACTCTCCTCTCCCAAAACAGAAAGAAACAAAGGCCCGTTCCAAACGCACCTTGGCTCCGCCCCCAGTACATACTAGGGGTTGGCCAAGGACGCAGCGTCCAATCAGGCCTCACCCCTAATACGTACTGAGGACGTCAAAATGGCAGCGCCCTATAAACATGGGCGCCGCCATTTTGACGTGCCGGATGCTTAGTGTCCGCACATTGCGGCGCGGATGTGATACTGCAAGTGCAATTTACATTGGCCTTACCTCAGAGGCTTGCTGATATCAATATCACCATTAAAGAACAAAAAACACACAGAAAAGGCACTTTGGAAAGTCACACTCTCTCGGCTTCAGAAACAGTGCGTGCATTGCTCTCAAGCTGACTCATATCATCATCACCACACTATCACTGTCAAAACATGGGAGACTTGTTAGCATTAAAAGCACCCAAAGCATACTTTGGAAGGTGACTCTCTCTTGGCTTTCAGAAACAGTGCCTGCATACCTCTCAAACTGACTCATATCATCATCATCATCATCATCATCATCATCATCATCATCATCATCATCATCATCATCATCATCATCA
>NW_024810834.1:0-1324 GCF_019175285.1 Sceloporus undulatus | reverse complement strand
CTATAAGGGTTGGTTCCTTTTCTTCGCTCCAATCAGGTAGGACCGGAACCCATTCCCCTTGTTGCCCAGTCTAGTTTCTGCCTTTGCTCCATCGGGTCGCTCTTCCCAGACTCCCTTCTTTTTCTTTCTCTTCACTTTAAAAACAAAAAAACCTTTTCCCTCTCCTTTCCCCATCTCCCTCTCTCCTATGGAGCAGGATAGACATGGAATGGAGGAGATGGACAGTCCTGGGACATCTGCCAAGGGTCCCTGCAGCACAGAGAGAGCTGGCACAGACTTCTGGCACGCGGCCTGGAGGCTGCGGGGCGCAGCCGGAGGAGGGATATCCCTCGTCTCCGCGCTCTAATGCGCCCGGCCACTACGACCTGTCCCGATATCAGGAGGGAATGGCTCGCATGGAGGACTCCAGTAATGTGAGTAACGCCGCAATGCACGGCTACGATTCACCCCAACCACTCCCGCCAGAGTTGGCTGGACTGGTATCTGCCCTGACCGCAGCCATTTCTTCTTCCCTGTCCTCCCCGAATAGGGAGACTTGCTTTTTAAAAGAGCCCTCGTTAGTTCCTCCCAGGGACTCCGACTCCGAGGGCGACAGGCTTCCTGGGCAGTCTAACAGGGCCAGAGAGTCCTCATCCTCCCACCCTGCCTCACCTCCATCCAGGGATGCCATTCCCTTATCTGAAAGGGGTAAATTTGCGCCCAAACCCTCTGTAGCGGGCAAATTCAAATTCAATCAGGGAAACAGACTTCATCCATTGATGGCCCTGCTCACTCTAAGCTTAAACACAAGCGTAGACTGCCATCTAGAGTCAAGTCCTCTAAGTCTAAGAAAATGAGACACTCCTCTAGGATGAGGCCTTTTCCAGATCCCAATCCACTCCTGCCTCTGAATCAGAGGAAGGAGAGTGGTTTGATGATGATGAAGCTGTTGAGCCTTCTTCATCTTCATCTTCTAGACCAGTGAAGGCGAACCTATGACACACGTGCCAGAGGTGGCACTCAGAGCCTTTTCTGTGGGCATATGCGCCGTCGCCCCAGCACAGAGTTTGCTAGAGTTTGTTACTAGAAAGCCAGAGGGACACGGCACTTTGAAATTAATAAGTGGGTTTTGGGTTGCAGTTTGGGCACTCGGCTTCTAAAAGGTTCACCATCACTGTTCTAGACTTTTCTGTGCTGACGATTTTCCTATTCTGTGAAGGAAGGCCATTAAAGTCCTTGAGTTGGATACAAAACCACCGACTGACTCCTCACCAAGAGGAGACTGACCTTCCCAAGGGCAAAAAAGATTCCTTTCCTGAGCCTTCCCCAGATAGGGATGAGGTGC
>NW_024810833.1:0-2857 GCF_019175285.1 Sceloporus undulatus | reverse complement strand
GCTTAGCCTCCCAAGTATTATTTGCTCCATGGCGTAAGAGAAATACCTAGAATCATAGAGTTGGAAGAGACCACTAGGTTCCTGGGTTTAATGACCTCTAAGAAAGGAGACTCCAGTACACTTCAAGGGAGTTTGTTCCACTGTCAAACAGCTCTTACTGTCAGGAAGTTCCTCCTAATGTTGAGGTGGAATATCTTTTCCTGGAGCTTGCATCCATTGCTCCATTGGGTCCTAGTCTCTGGAGCAGCAGAAACTAAGCTTGCTCCCTCCTCAATATGACATCCCTTCAAATATTTAAACAGTGCTATCCTATCACTTCTTAACCTTCTCTTCTCCAGGCTGAACATTCCCAGCTCCCTATGTCATTCCTCATAGGACATGGCTTCCAGACCTTTCACCATTTTAGTCGCTCTCCTTTGGACATGCTCTAGTTTCTCCACATCCTTTTAAAATTGTGGTGCTCAGAACTGGATACAATATTCCAGGTGTGGCACAATATTCCAGGTGGGGCCTGACCAGAGCAGAATGTAGTGAAATGTGGACTTTCCTTGATCTAGACACTATACTTTTATTGATGCAGCTTAAAATTGCATTGGCCTTTTTAGCTGCCGCATCGCACTGTTGACTCATGTTCAACTTATGGTCTACTTGGACTCCCAGTTCCCTTTCACACGTAGCTTTATTCAGCCAAGTGTCCCCAATCCTATTGTAACAGAAATGTCAGGAAACTTAAAATTCTAGGTTTTGGCAGAGCAAAGAATTAACAAGAGGACTTAGTAATATGAAAATCCATAAGTTTATTTCCATTTGTCGACAAAGGAAACATGAAGTCAGTGGAATTCAAGTTCCAAAAAGCTGAGTTCCCCCTCAAGACAAAATGGCTTAATTTTATAGTTAATTACACAAGGAAGCTCTCCTCCACATCTCATTGGCTAATTACAATTCAAACATACAGAACTATTTCAATCAGAACAGAGAATTATGCATATATTAAACTGCATTCCTGACTCTGTCCCCCCTCCCTCAGGCATTCAGTAGCTTTCCTTTAGCCTTCCTTTTGAACATCAACAGTGTCTCCTAATCTATATTGTGTCTATCTCACTGGTGCCTGTTCCTTATGGGTCATGATGCACTCCACGCTTTTGCTCTAGTTCTTCTCTTGCTTTCAAACCGCAAATTAGGAACTATGTCTTTTCAAACCAAAGTGACTCCATCTTTCTATAGCTTTTTATTATAACAGACCACTACACTATATCTGTGCATTTCATTTTTCCACTCTAACGTTACATTTCTCCATGTTGAATTTCATTTTGTTAGCTTTGGCCCAGCTTTCTAGTCTATTCAGGTCATCTTGAATTTTGATCCTAACTTCTGGGGGTCCATTTGCCAGTTCTTTTATTACACTTGGACGTAGTTCATCTGGTCCTGGAGATTTATATTAGTTTTAGATTAACCAGATATTCCTGTACTATCTCTTTACTTATTTTGTGCCGAATTTCCCCTATTCTGTCCTCTGCTCCATTATCCTCAGCTTGAGCACCCTTTGCCTTTTCTGAGAAGACTGAGGCAAAGAAGGTGTGGAGTAATTCTGCCTTTTCTCTGTCTTCTGTTAGCATTTTGCCATCTTCTCCACACAGTGGCCCTACCGTTTCCTCCTTCTTCCTTTTGCTGCAGACATATCCAAAAAAGCCCCTTTTATTGTTTTTAACCTCTCTAGCAAGCCTGAGTTCATTCTGCGCTTTAGCTTTTCTGACTTTACCCCTACATGTGCTTGCTATTTGTTTGAATTCCTCTTTGGTGATTTCCCCATTTTTCCATTTCTTATACATGTTTCAGTTTAAAACTTAGCTCAGTTGAAAGTTCTTTAGTCATCCATCCTGGGTTCATGAGACTCATCCCACTAAGTTTCAGTGATGCCTATTATATCATATTTGCTTTGTTGTGCTAGGAGTTCGAGTTCATCTTGCTTATTTCCCATGCTCTGTGCATTAGTGTAGAGACACCGCAGACCATGGGTCCCCTTTACTTGCTGCCTGTGCAAGTTTTTTTTTTTGCCTCCCACTGTTGGGTCCTTGCAGTATTTGTCTTGTTTCCTCTATGCCAGTTTGACTATTTTCTCCAGCCCTTTTGCCTTCCTTAATATTGTCTCCCTCCCCCACAAAACCTTCCCGACAGAGCAATAAAAATCAAGGGTCAAAATGACAGGTCCTTTCAGTATCAAGGGTGCAGAAATGGATTTAAACCTTTGCTCTTCTCAAACTTTCAAATCTGACATGCAGTTGAGTTTAAACTGAACATATCCATTAATGTGCTGAGAAAATGAACCCTTGCTGACATTTTAATTTTGGGAAAATGCACCACTTGCAAAGTGTTTCTTCTTCCTTCAATGAGCTCCAAATGTAGAGATATTAAAGAAATCAGAATCTTAAAGAATGTTTGCATACTTTTATCTTTCTTCTCTGCCACCTGACCTGCCTCACACCTTTATATAGGCTCAGCATCTGGCTTCAGGAAATCTAATTGCGACATTCAGAAAATTGATACCATTATAGCAATGAAATAAGATGCGTCTACAAAAATCATGTTTTGTTTCAAGAAGATAACCTGAACGTGCCAAGAGTACCAATATTAAAAGACCTTTAATATTAGCAGTATATAGTGTTACTGTGACATTCAACAACCAAAGTACAACAATAAGAGGGAAATGTTGCTCAGGTATGTTGCAGATTGTGTTGGTGAACCCCCAAAAGAGCCCGAAAAAATTCCCAAAGCTTCTGTTTGCACCCCTACACTAAAATTACATCTGCACCCCCTCCAACATCTCCAAGTCTTTCTCCTAATAAATTATCATCTAAAT
>NW_024810832.1:0-2857 GCF_019175285.1 Sceloporus undulatus | reverse complement strand
TCATTTCGTATCCCGAGGCATCAGTGTACACAATAAGACAAATAATTTCCAGTGTATGAAATCATCATACCAGTTGCACACTGCTTTTGGCTTGATTGAAATTTAACTTTTGAAATTCCTGGAGCCAAATGTCTCACACCATTTAGTGGTGAAAAAGAAGCAGCATGTGAAGTGAGGCTAAAGTGTCCTCGGACATCATAAAGCCACAGTTAATGTTGCAACTGTTAAATTAATACCTGTATGACTGTGTGACCTGAAGAGAGAAGGAGTAACAGCCAGTGACTTTGAGCCATTGCCAGCTGTCAGATTTGGAGTGGAAGCCTTGCAGGTTTGGTATTGGTTCCTTACCAAGGAGAGGAGTTATCATTTATAATCAGCAGGTGTGATGTTTGGGAGGGTGAATGGGGATGAGGGCATCTCCCCCATTCTGCTGCCCAGTGAATTTTTCTTTCAATCTTTTCTTTCAATCCTCAAAATTCTAGCATTGCTACTGAGGCATGGTACACCTAACACTCTTCTATTGCTTGTGTTTCTGTTCTCTTGATAATTTTGCCTGCTCCTTTTCCTGGGCTGTATCTCTAAATGCTCAAATAAGTTTTCTTGTTGTGTGCCTTCAAGTCATTTCCAACTTATGGCTACCCCATCATGAGCTTTTCTTGGCAAGATTTGTTCAGAGGAGGCTTACCATTGCCTTCCCCTGAGGCTGAGAGAATTGATGGAAGTTGTGGTCTAACTTTCTGAGAATCTAGATCCTGCTCACTCCTCTCCTGGGAAACCTCCTTGTTGGCCTCTGTTCCCTCTAACCTCCTATCTGCAATATAAGGGACAATAAACAGAGGTACCTACAAGGCTGTTGTAAAAATTACATCTAGATCAGGAAGTGGAGAGTGTATCTATTCAGATGTTGTTGGAAGTGCAAATCTCAGCATTCCTCACCATTGGCTATGCTCTTTAGGGATGATGGGCATTACAACTCTACATCATCCAGAGGGCTTCCAACCCTGATATTGTCTGTGAAGTTCTTTGAACATTTGAAGTCTTCAAACAGGGTGACCAGATGCCCTAACTAACTGTAAAGGAAGACAAGGCACCACATAATGTAGGACATTTAAGGAAAATGTAGGACATTACCAAATAAAAGCCCAATACCACTCATATAAATATGAATTCATGCTTCTTAGTCATGCTCCAAGTGGAGGTCATTTTGAAATCCCTCCTGGACAGAAGACTGAAATGGAGGACGTGTCCTGGAAAAGGAGGTTGTCTAGTCACCCTGAGCCTAAACATGTGCAAATTCTGTTGGTCAGTTCATTAGTCATGCTTTTTTATTTGAGCAAAAGCTTTTAGTTGCTTAATTGATGGTTACAGTCCTACAGTAAGCAGAGTGTGTGAGAAGTGTGTGTGCAGATGAATGCCTGTATTCAAGGTGCATATGTATGTTTGTGAGTGATCTAAGGGTACCCTGAATGTGTCTTCCTGTCATGCTGCATTTGGGGTTTTTAATTTTCTGTTATAATTTGCCACTTAATTGCAGAAACTGCTTTCCTTTGTGACTTTTAAAATGTCAGTAAAATCCTTAATTTTCCAATTCCTCCCATATTCACTAATGGCCAATGCACTTAGTGAGTCAGACACTTTCTCCTAATCAGTTGCATTTATGCACAGTGGCAACTTGCACTGCATAGTCCTGAGCAATAATTCATGACCAACTTCAAAATTATCTGATGTATTGTACAGGCATCCCCCCCCCCCTTTTTTTAATGATCTTTATTAAAAATACAATAAACATACATTCAATAAAACCTATGAAAAAAGAAAAAAAAAGAAAAGAAAAAAAATCTTCTGAAACGAATAAGAAACAGAATAAATTACATGAAAATTAATCTTAACAAGGAGTACATATCATACTAATTATAATACCAAATATCGGTTAATTCTAAAGTACTTATCCAACATAATCTTCTTAACTCAACTCAACCTCTTCTTCTATCTATTCTTCTTATCATATTCTTGTTCACAATCTACTTAGATAGTTCTTTTTTCTTCTAATTCTACTCCTATCTAATCCCCCCAAAACAAACAAACAAACAAAAAAACTTCCAAGCTTCCTCTCTAATACAGTCAGATAAGTGGATGTTTGTACTTTCTTAGTTCACATATCTGTAATCTCAAGGTTTGCCTACAACAAAGAAAAACAGAATTTTATTTTACATTGAGGACGGCAATGTTCCCCCATGTGGATTCAAAAAAAGTTATGAGCTTACTCCATTCATCGACAAATTTATCCTCCATATCATTCCTCAACTTTTGGGTGAGTTTATCCATTTCCATCCCCTCGTACAGCTTCATTAACCAGTCTTCTTTCGTCGGGATTGAATCCTCCTTCCATTTCTGGGCTAGACTTATACGAGCTAGGGATATCATGTAATATAACACTTTACCGTGTTTCTTCTCCAATTCTTCCTCTACGATTCCCAATAGGTATAAATCAGGCTTAAACTGGATTTTCACATCAAGAATTTCACCAATCGTATTATTAATCATCTCCCAGTATTTTTTAACCTGAGGACAGGTCCACCAGCAATGATAGAAGGAACCACGATTCTTTCTACATTTCCAACATAGGGGGTTTCCATTTTTATACATTCTAGCAATTTTGTCAGGAGATAAATACCATCGAAAAAAAAGTTTATAAAAGTTTTCTCTTATGTTTTGGGAAACCGTATATTTAAATCCCTTAGACCATGCTTTCTCCCATTCTTCGAGTTGGATAGGATGCCCGATATTCCTAGCCCAAGTTACCATTTGTTCTTTAATATAATTTTCTTCTGTATCCAACTTAAGTAAGAAGGAATAT
>NW_024810831.1:0-2857 GCF_019175285.1 Sceloporus undulatus | reverse complement strand
TTCCTTCCTTCCCTCCCTGCCTCCCTCCCTCATTCCTTCCCTTTCTGCTTATCTCCTCCTCACCGCCACCACGGAACCTCATCTTTGCCACTACCGCTGCTTCAGCCTCCTCGCCGCCGCAGGAATGGCCAAGTGGTGGTGTTGGAGGCCAAGAGGCCTCCAGGCCGCCACTCAGCCCTTCCGCGGCGGTGAGGAGGACGAGGCTTGGCCTCCAGCACTGCCACCTGGCCTCCTCACTACCTCTGCAGAAGGGCCGGGTGGCAGCCTGGAGGCCTTTTGGCCTCCAACACCACCACCAGGCCTTTTCCGTGGCAGCAGCAGCGGCAAGGAGGACAAGGCAGCAAAGAGGTCAGGTGGCAGTGCTGGAGGCCTTGAAGGCCTCTGGTGCTGCTGCTCCGCCTCCTCACCACCTCTGCGGGAGGGCAGGTGGCAGTGCTGGGGGCATCTTGGCCTTGGAGTCGGTGAGGAGGCGGAGCAGCAACGCCAGCCCAGAGGCCTTCAAGGCCTCCAGCACCACGTCCCGTCCTCCTCACCACTGCCATCCAGCTCTTCATGGAGGTGGCAAGGAGGCAGAGGCAGTGAGGAGACCGGGTGGCAGTGCTGGAGGCCAAGCCTTGTCCTTCTCGCCACTGCCACCACCACTGCAGATGGGCCGGGTGGCAGCCTGGAGGATGAGGCTTGGCCAAAGCAGCGAGGGCAAAGCAGCAGTGAGGACAAAGTTCCATGGCAGCAGTGAGGAGGAGGTAAGCATGGGGGGAAGGAATTAGGGAGGGAGGAAAGGAAGGAGGGAGGGAGGGAGGGAGAGAGGAGGAGGAGAGGGACTTTTGTCCCCAATGGTGGCACTCATGCACGTGCACTGACATTGGGGACAATGGGACTTGAGCATACTCAGATTTTGGTATGCGCAGGGGGACCAGAACAGATACCCCACATATATCAAGGGCCTACTGTATATTAGGTTTGCAACATTTTCTGTTCAAACCATAATCGGCCTAAGAACAGACAACTTCTTGTTCTTCTAGTCGCTCATGGCACCAGGATGGCAGGGCATCCCTTTTACTGTTCTCCTTACAAACACTGACACAGTTCTAATCCCAGCTGTTTTGTTGTTCTTGTTGTTGCTATGTGCCTTCAAGTTGTTTCTGATTTATGGCAAATGTATCATGGAGGTTTCTTGGCAAGATTTGTTCAGAGGAGGTTTGCCGCAGAGGCTGAGAGCATGCGACTTGCCCAAGGTCACCCAGTGAGTTTCATGGACAAGCTGGGAATTGAACCCTGGTCTCCAGAGTCACAGTCCAACACTTAAACCACTATGCCATGGTGACTATAACACTTAAACTACTATGCTGCCCCCAGCTCCAGACCACTTACTTTAAGGAAGTGTGTAGCTCAGCCATAGAGTACATGCTTGAATTTCAACCCCTGCTTTCTTTAATCAGGCAGCCTACAACCCCATAGCCCTAATACCTCTCAGATAGACTAGTGAATGGAGGAAAATGGCAATAGGGTCCTGCTCCCCATATTCCAGAGACAGGCACCATATTTGTGCCCAATGGCTACAGAGATCTCCTCCTTTCCTGGAACTTCACCAAGGACCAGCACTGGTCAAGAGACCACCACTTTGAGCAGCCCTGAGCCAGAAAAATATTGTGCTGGACAAGATAACAATCTGTCCCTAGGTAAAGTGACCAGAGGTCCTCCTTTATCAAGGGCATGCCCTATACTTCAGCCTTCTGTCCAGGAGGAATTCCAAAATGTCATCCATTTTGAGCATAATTAAGAAGCATGAATTTACATTTATATGAGTGTTTTTAGCTTTTTAACTATTTTGCAGTGCCCAGCCCTACACTGCGGTGAGGACATCTGGTCACCCTGACTCTAAGTATCAGGCAATGGGATCTTGTAGCGCTTTTGGGACCAAAGAGAGCAGCTGGTAGCATAAGCTCTCCCAGACTTTGAGCATTTGCATCTGAGGAAGTAGACTCAAGTCTACCAACTTCTTTCAGTTGGTCTAAAAGATGGTGATGCAAGATCCCTTTGCAGGCTGATTTTCCAGACTAACACGGCTGTGTCTTTGAATCCTGCCGTCTGTATAGAGTTCTACTTTCCTTGGCATTGACTGGTGCTGATGGGAGTTGTGGGCCCAAACCTCTGGAAAGTAAAAGATTCCCCCTCCCCAAACCACATTAAAAATACAAACATATTTTTCTATTATGGCTCATTGTCTTTACCTAACAGAGAACCAGTGCGGCATAGCAGTTTGAGTGTTGGACTATGACTCTCGAGACCACGGTTTGAATCCCTGTTTGGCTATGAAACCCACTGGTGAACTTGGCCAAGTCCCACACTGTCAGCCTCAGGGGAAAGCAATGCCAACCCTCTTTGGAACAAACCTTGCCAAGAAAACCCCATAACAGCTTCGCCCTAGGGTCACCATAAGCTGGAAAAGAAGGCACCCAACAAAAACAGTAGACAGCTAGTGTGGTGTAGCAGTCTGAATTTTGAACTGTGACTTTGGAGACCAGGGTTCAATTCTCAGCCCCACCATAAAAACCACTCTCTCAGCCTCAGAGGACAGCAATGGCACACCTCCTCTGAACACATCTTGCCAAGAAACTCCCATGATGGCTTCTCCTAAAGGTCACCATAAGTTGGAAACCCACTGTGGGCAAGTGACACTCTCTCAGCCTCAGGGGTTGTAATAGTAAACCCCCTCTGAGGAAACCTAGAATCACAGAGTTGGAAGAGACCGGCCTCTGATTAAAGACCTCCAAGGAGGGAGACTCCACCACTCTCCACTGAGGGAGTGTCTTCCACTGTCAAACAGCCCTTACTGTCAGGAAGTTCTTCCTAATGT
>NW_024810830.1:0-2858 GCF_019175285.1 Sceloporus undulatus | reverse complement strand
CTCTTCAGCCAAAAGGCTATCAGAGTGGATTACAAATTGTTAATTAGACATTTAGACATTATGGCTCTTAGCCCAGCAGACCCTTAAATTCCTGAAATCACGCTGCCTCCATCCAGTGAATTATAAAAGGATTTCCCTTAACCTACACTGGGACCATTTAAGGAACCTTATTTGTACTTCTTTACTGATCTTCCCAAGCATCAACTGAGCCAAGACATGTGTAAAAGGAGCATTGAGTAGTAGATACTCCAGGGAGATATTTACTATAAATAACAAAATATAACTGAAATATAAGTCATGCAAGATATTAAGAATCTTGAAAGTACAATATTTGTAAGTATATAACATTCAATTCATACAAGCTATTAAAAAATAAATAAACCTAAGCATCCAATTCTGTGACTAACTTCCAAGATCCGCTCTTTAACTCTCTCTCTCGATCTCCAACCGACACAATTCTCCCAACTGTCTCTTGGTCTCTCAGGCCTTATATCTCCTTCTCACGGAAGCTTCCAGAAAGACCTTTATCTTGCTCTCTGATTGGTCAAGAGAGCCTTCCATAGCAGTGATGTCATTCTGCATTTGCATAAACCTCCCTTTACTGCCTGAAAAAGACCTCCATTGACTGGAGCCCAGTCATTACACTTTCCCAAGGCAAGGCTTGTCCCTATTTCCCAATGTTGTTCTTGGGGTCTGCCTTCCAGTTGTTTCCAGGTCTTATGGTGACCTTATGGGAATCTCTGAAGGGGTTTTCTTGGCAGGTTCCTTCAGAGTGGGTTTCCCATGGCCATCCTCTGAGGCTGAGAGAGTGTGACTTGCCCAAGCCTTCAGTTCTTTCGGAAACCTTTTTGCTTTATCTTCTAGAAGGCAGCTGAAGTGTTGCTTCTTGCATTGAAGAATGAGAGGAACCTTCTGGCATCCAAAAGGCTAACATTATCTGGAGTTATGTTTGATAATATGAATGTATAGGATTGAAATACCTGTTCATTTATTAAAAGGTTTATAGTGCACCCCATATCATAGAAGCTCATAGATATGGCCCTTAATAGCAGTTAATCAAATTATATATAAAACAAAAACATGAAACAAGCTAGACAAGAGGCCTCCAGGAGAAGCACCCGGCCTTTCCCCCGGCAGTGTGCTGGCAGTGGAGAGGAGGCCGAGGAGAGCGCCAGATGCCTCCTCTCCGCTGCCACCTCTGCCTCTGCACGAGGGCTGGGTGCCAGGCTGGAGGCTTCTTGGCCTCCAACACCTGAACCTGGCCCTTTTGTGCTGGCGGTGGCGGCGAGGAGGCTGAGGAGGCCTCTGGTATTGCTGCTCCGCCACCTCGGCCTCCTTGTTTTCAAGGCCAGGGGAAAGGCTAGGTGTTGCTCCTGGAGGCCAAGAGACCTCTGGGTCAACACCCGGCCCTTCCATGGTGGCAGCAGTGAGGGCGTGGAGGCTGAGATGGAGAGGAGGCCTCTGGCGCTGCTCCTCCGCCTCCTCTTTGCTGCCACCTCCACAATCACTGCCACCTTTGCAAAAGGGCCGGATGATGGGCTGGGGGCCTCTTGTTCTCCAACACCCCCATGCGGCCTTTCCCCCGACCGTGGCGGCGAGGAGGGAAAAAGTTGGGGAGGAGAGGAGAGGGACTTTTGTCCCCAATGTCGACTTGCGAGGACTTGAACATACACGGATTTTGGTATATGCGGGGGGGGGGGGGTCCAGAACGGATCCCCCGTGCATACCAGGGGCCCACTGTATTCACAAGCAAAGGAGGGCCAAGAGAGCCCTGGAGAGCCTTGCATTGGGGTGGCTCTGGATCTCTGGTGCTGCAACGAACTACAAATCCCAGGATTGCACAGGATGGAGGCAGGAGAGTTAACACAGTTTCAAACTGGAATATTTCTACAGTGCAGATACAGCCTGAGCTGGATGTAAAAGGGTTGAAGCACCCACGTCTGGTTTTCCACCTCTTAATAATGGTTTTACTTTTAAAAAACTAAGCACTTTGTTTTCTGTCTAATGTTATTTTTGTTGTTTGATTCATTCTTGGTAATATGACATGGTCTGGTTTGTTAACTTCCTTCATGCGTAAAAATCTCTTAATAAGAAAACTGAAGAGACTTTTAAAACCTCCCAAAGGAACTCCTTTTGGCCTTTTTTGGGGACAAGCCTCCTCTTAGAAGCCAAAGCCCAATGTTTGTGAAGAAGACAAATAAGGCTTGTATTAAAACTATCCTCCCCTTTTCTGGTCCCTTTTAAAATCCATGTTCCCCAGAAAGAGCAGAGCTGTGTAATAAGAAAACCCTTTCAGAAAAGACACACAAAAGACACACAAAGAGACACACTTCCTTCCTTTTGGCCCAAGGAGCCTGGTCTCCTTCTGACTCTGGAGCCTCAGGAGAGAAAGAGAGGCCTCTGTTCAACTGAGGCTCAGAGAAGGTTCTGGAACATTATTCCCAACAGTCACAAGCAGCACAAAATGGCCACCGGAACATAAAATGGCTGCCTCTAGCTCAGCGCTTGGCAGTTGGAAGTTTGAGGCCTTCAGGGAATCCAAAATGGAGGGTGAAAGGGCCGAAAAGTTAGAAAGGACCCCAAATAGGATTTCCCAACCTTAATAACACCTACAAGTTTTCCTGATGCTATAATAGACTCCCTGAAACATTCCCTATAAATCTGCCTTTATATGTCTTTATAAATAAATAAAATTTAATAATACTAATAGTAATAATAGTAATGTAGCGGGTGACCCCAAACCCACGAACCCGAAGGCCCATGGCCTGCCAGAGGACAAGCAGAGTCAAGGAGACCGAAATGGCTAGAATAAAAAACGCTTTATTGTCTGCGCAGGGCAGCAGCGCACCAACGTAGGC
>NW_024810829.1:0-2858 GCF_019175285.1 Sceloporus undulatus | reverse complement strand
TGGCAAACCCCCTCAGAGAGGAGAAGGGGTTATGGGCCCATTGCTCCTCCCCTATGGGCCCCTACCTGCCCCCAGCTGTCTCTGACAGACAGCTGGAGGCCAGGGGAGGGGCATGAGGAGGAGGAACGATGACACACCTCAATTCCCCCTGGCTTCTAGCTGTCTAGCGGGGGGGGGGGGTGGGGGGGGGAGAAGTCCTGGCCTGGAATAGCATGGAAGTTTCTTAGTGGTTCTGATAGAAGCATTTCACCAGAAAAAGCAGATTTCACCCACTGTATCTGCATCTTAATCAACTGAATTTTTATGCACTGTTTACTAGATATATTCAAGACTATGTTTAAGGTTGCACCGACAGTTCACTGCACTTTTATGTATTACTTACTTTTTGTAAGGAAAGCTAAATGGAAATAAATGAAGCAACCCCTACCAAGCAACATTAAAGAACACTGTTCAAGAACATTAGAGCTGTGTTGCAGTGCAATCTTCCCACAATTTTTCTAAATAAAACACATTTTATTAAGTCTAATAAGTCACTACACCACACCATTTGTTTTACTGGAGTATGTTGTAGAACAATAAGAAAACTGAGAGACCACTGTCCTTATAATGTCACTTTGAGTCAGCAGCTGGAACATCAATTTTCACTTATATTTCATTATGTGTCTGAGGTGCATGTTCATGGTTTTTTTCCTTTTTCCCTTCCCACTAGTGGAAAAGAAATCTCATGTGAATAAATTAATGGGAAAATTTAATAACCTACTGTATTTAAATATTGTACACATACATTCAGTGTATCTAAAAGATAATTATAAACACAGTAACAATAATTTTGCACAATACTTTAGACTGTAATGGGGCATAATGAAATTTTCTGATTCCATTGAGTTGTAGGGAATTAAATGAAGCCCATCTCAGATCCATATACAGTATAGTCCTCTTACACTGTTAGCTTAATCCTGCCAATTCAGAGGAAAATGATGAACCCATGAAATCACTGAACTTTCATCCTAAAGATAAAAGCAATGTTACGGAAAGTAAACAGACTACATTTGAGGTGAAGTACTAAAATATATGCCAGATTTATCCACAATCTTTATGCCCTGGCTATTTTAATTCAAAAACCAATACAAAAGCGCTGTCAGTTATTTCAGTAATTTTCATCATTAGGTGTATAGCTAGTTAGCACATGAGCCAATGCAGTCAGTCAGCCAGTGCATGCTTACCAAAGATTATTGACTAACCTGTCTAACAAAAATAACAGCTGGTCGCTCAAAGTAAAAAGACGTGCTGGCACAACCTTTTCTCCACTAAAAATCCATTAAAAACACTGCTAAACTTCATTTGCAAGTACCCTGAGTTGTAATTAAGATAGTCTTCTGATTTGCCAGGCATTTTCACTTACAACTTTTCTACACTGCTATACTGTCAAGCAGGTATCAGTGCTTCCTAAACATGATGGGACATTCTGGCTAATTGCAGAATCCATACAAGTGTTATTGGCATTACCATTCTGCTTTCTGAATGAGAGATATTTGAGTTTATTTCTCCAAAGCCCATGCTGCGAAGTTTGGTGTTGGTGTGCTCAGCAAAAGGTTTAATCTGCATGGCCAAAATCTATAGAAATTTTGCCACGCATTTATTTCTGTGGGTGCAGGAAAAGGCCATAAATGGACCTTTCCTTAGTACTTCTGATTACAGATTATAGAATAAAACAGATCTGTGCAGTTCAAAATGAGTATAACCCTAAAGCCTAATATGTAGTGCATGATTCTGGTCACTTGGATGACATCTATTTACAAACAAATATGCTTCTTTTTGTGACTCAAAATCCAAATGTACTGAAACAAAATATTTTCAAATTCTGGCACTATGCTATGAATAACTGAAAATCTAAAGCCTGCCACCATATAAGAAAGTCTATAGAAAGCAGCTATATGAAGATCATATGTACCACTACAGCAGTAAACATACAAGCACTCTATACTACTCTAGAATCAATTACAGGGGTTACCAAATTTCACACTTACCTCAAAGTTGTATTCCCATTTACCTATGTACTGGCAAAAGTAAAACACATGACACACACACAGTCAAACCATGACTTGGGAAAATATACAGAGAGCTTATGTTTCTTTCAGTTTGATACACTAACAAATTTGTTTAGAGAATCAGCCAACTGTATGTAACCCAATGTCTGTCAAGCTCACTCTTTACCTCAAAACTCACTTTCTATGAAATCTTATATTTTTATTAGTACAGTCGGCCCTTCTTATACACGGATTGTCTATACACGGATTCAAGCATCCATGGTCTGAAAATGTTCAAAAAAAGTATAAATTTCAAATATCAAGCCTTGATTTTCCAGTTTTTATAAGAGACAACATTTTGCTATGTCATTACAGTTGAACCTCACCTTACGCGGGGAATCCATTCCGGACCCCCTGCGTAAGGCGAATTCTGCCTATGCATGAGCCCAATTCAAGTGAATGGGGCTTGTGTGTGTGGCCGTGCAGCAGCGCACTGCAGGCGTGCACCCCATTCATCCAAATGGGATGCGCTGCCCCTTGCGCCTGTGTATTCCCGCGCGGCTTGAGCACGTAAGCTCAAAGCTGCATATAATGCAAGCGCACTGTATATTTAATGGACTTGAGCATCCACAGATGTTGCTATCCATGGGGGATCTTGGAACCAAATCCCAGCGTATAACAAGGGTCCACTGTAGTAAGTTCAAAAAATGTGGCGAGAGAGAAAAAAATCTCCCTCAACCTGTAGTCATATTTTCCAAAAGAAAGCAATAGCAACAAAAATTACTCTCTGACTTTATGTGGGCAAATTGGCAGTAAGATCTTGAACAGATT
>NW_024810828.1:1868-2858 GCF_019175285.1 Sceloporus undulatus | reverse complement strand
ATTATTATTATTATTATTATTATTATTATTATTATTATTATTATTATCTATCAAAGACCTCTGGTGCCACAATAAACTGCAATTCCCAGGATTCTCTAGCACTGAGCCAGGGCAGTTAAAGTGGTCTCAAACTGGATTATTGCCGCAGTGTGTTTTGGACCCATATGTCACGTTCACTATAGATTTTCAAGGTTGTCTTAAAACTAACATTTTAACAAGGTTATATAAAAACTGTCTTAAAATTCAATTATGGAGCATTTAATAGATCAGTGGTTCACAAACCATTGTGTCTCCAGATGATGTTCAACGGTCACTCCAAAAGACTGGCTATACCGGCTAGGGATTATTAGAACTGTAAATTCAGTAACATATGGGAACCCAAGTTTGGAGAAGCACTGGCAAAATAGAATGAAGAAGCCAATCAGGATCCGGCTGGGAAAAGGTGAGGGGTGGCCTAAGGCACAGATATCATAGGAGCTGAGCTGAGAGAGCTGAAGGGAGTGTGTTAAACCTGTTGAGGCAGGAAGATATTTTTGAGAGCCATCCACCAAGAAAGATACAATGATAAATTCTGAATGTCAATAAAGTTCTTTTCTTTGTTGTGTTCAGCAAGGAGTTGCCTGAAGTAATTTACAGTTAACATCAAACACGCTACCAAAAGTAATAAGAACAATTATAAATAAAGACAGTTCAGTTAGTGAGTAGGATCATTGTCACATATAAATTGGTGCCAACCAGTTGAGATTTAAAAGACCCTTTGTGCTGGCAACTGAGAGAACCAGTGGTGTCACTTATAATTGGTAGCAGCGGGTGGATACCTGTTACACCAAGTTACGCAAACATCAAACACATAGAACAGGATGGGCAAAGTGCAGTCTTTGGGTGGCATGTGGCTCCCTGAAGCCCCACTGAGACCACTCAAAAGCCCCCATCTCCCCAATTTAAAAATCTTATGAGGTGATTTTTCTCCCTCAGAAATAATGGTAATAA
>NW_024810828.1:0-1858 GCF_019175285.1 Sceloporus undulatus | reverse complement strand
TAATAATAATAATAATAATAATAATAATAATAATAATAATAATAATAATAATACTGTTTATTTATATCCCACCTTACTCCCAGAACAGGGACTCAAGGCAGCTAATTTAAAACAATCTAAGTTAAAACAGTATAAAACATTAAAAATACAAATTTAAAAAACAATTCAACAATTCAAATACTTTAAAACATTGCATTACAGTGGTACCCCGGGATACGAATGCGCCGCCTTACGAAATTTCCGGGTTACAAAAAAAATCCATTGAAAAAAACTGTTCCGGGTTACGAAGGTTATTTCGGGTTACGAAAAATTTTTTGGTGCTTTTCGGCGCTTTTTCGCACGAAATCGCGGCTTTCGCTATTAGCGCCTATGGCTTTTTCGGCTTACGAAGATTTTCGGGTTACGAACGCGGCGGCGGAACGAATTAAATTCGTAACCCGGGGTACCACTGTATTAAAATTTAAGAATTTTTAATTCTTTAAAACAAAAACAAAATAGCACCCCTATCAATATGTGAAGGCCTCATGGCATAAAAATGTTTTTATCTGCCATCAAAAAGAAAGCAAAGATGGAGCTATCATGGCCTCTCTAGGGAGGGAGTTCCAGACTTTGGGAGCAGCCACTGAGAAGGCTCTCTCGTTCCCACCAAACATGCCTGAGAGGGTGGTGGGACAGAGAGAAGGGCCTCTCTGGATGATTTATATACTCTGAGGGGCTCATAAAGGGAGAATGGCCCAAGATGATTTTGGCCCACTGTCTCCAAGCCTTCACCCATCGCCCCATTCTTTCTACATCTGCCCATCCCATCATAGAAACTGTGACTGCTTATTTGTATGATGATGATGATACTGATGGTATCTGGTCATTTTACATAAGTACCAAGTAACCATAGCCCTATTCAATATATGTTTATTCAGGAGTATATTTCACTGTATTTCTCTTTAAGAACTACAATCCTAAAATGCTTCTCTTTTGTACTGTCATTTTTCAATGGCTTTCCCTTTCAGATATTTTAAAACCAGTTCACATGTTTCGTTGAATTACATTTTGCACATGGAGGACCGTTTTAGAGTTCCATTTCAGAAATGTGTGAACTGATAGCAGCATTCAGTATCTCCCAGCAATGTTTAGCTTAACTGTGAGCTCCATTAAATGTTTATTGGGTAGCATGGAATCTGCATCTTACAGGGAAATGTAGGACTCAGAGTGACATCAGTGGATTTAAGAAGTGAAACAGTGACAATGTTTGAATTGGTCTTTCGCTTACAGTCTATAAAAAGTTGGAACTGGCCAGGAATTACTGTGTTGTTTTCAGTGGGGCGAAACAGGAAGAAAGTCTGGGCCAGGGTGGGTTTTGCTAGGATCAAGAGCTGTAATAATTACATGTATTAATACTGAATAACTTCACTTCTGAATTTTTCCAATGTGTTTTCTATTACTCCTTTTCTGTTACATCTTAAAGGATGCTTGTCTAAAAGCTAGAAGTAAGACCTTGAGGCTATAACTGTATTCTCGCATTACCAATAAAAGCAATTTAGGAAGAATTAAAAATACAATCCATCAGAATGTTGTCAACAGTGATGCAGAAACAAAATGAACACTTATGTGAGATAAAAATTGTGACTTTAAAAATTCTTAATTATTTGGCTAATGTTCCTATTCTTGTGTCTCACAGTTTACAAAATAACTATTGATATTAACAGATTATAAGATTAGATGCAGGTCATTATATATATTTGGCAAAATATTAATATTAAAATTTAATTATTTCTAGGTAGGAAACTGTTAAAACCTAATATTTAAATATTATTTCATAGAATCATAGAATCATAGAATCATAGAGTTGGAAGAGACCACT
>NW_024810827.1:0-2858 GCF_019175285.1 Sceloporus undulatus | reverse complement strand
AGCTAAAGCAGTCTCAAACAGGATTATTTCTGCAGTGTGTTTTGGACCTTTGTCTACCACTTTAGTACATGGGCCCTTGGTGTCAGTTGGGTTTGGTTCTAGGTTTGGTTCTTTGCAGATATCAAAATCCATGGATGCTCAAGTCCATTATATACATTGGCATAAAAACAAGGTGCCCCTTATATAAACTAGCAAAATCAAGGTTTACTTTTTGGAATTTATATTTTTTTGAATATATTTCAGGCTATGGATGGATGAATCCATGGATAAAAAAATCATTGGATATGGAGTATACCACTGTGTATACTCTAGGGCAAGTCTAAGTTGGTGCTGTACACCTTCACAACCAAGAAGGAAGAAGCAAATCAAGTTATCTGTTACATCCTACCCACTCATTAATTCTATTGCTATATGTTATTGATTTGTGTTGTACTTCTAGGTATGCCTATGGAAATGTAGGCTTCTGGTTTCAGTGGTCCACTTTCGTCTTGCTTTTGGCTATGTTCTTCTTCTCCTACTTTTTGTTCTTGCTGGTAAGTGTGCAAGTGCGACTATTTTTGTAAGTGCAACTATTTCGGTTAAGAAACCCATAAAGGTAAAAAATTTGGCAGCCAAATTTCAGCTAGGATGTGGAACTGACACTGTTTTATTTAGATAGTGAAAAGCCACCTCAGTGGCAGAGTATATACTTTGTGTGTGGAAAGTCCCAAGTTCAATCTCCGTTGTTTGTTTGAGGGAGCAAGTATGTACCTTACCATTGGGACTCATCCAAACAAAACCAACCCAAATAGGTAACTCTTACTCCAGGAATATCTCATTGCTGGAAGAGGTAACTTGTGATAACAGCCACAAGTGCTGAGACAGGTAACTGTCTAATATGACTTCTCCCAATAAGCTAGGAATAATTTACCATTCATATAAACCTATAGATTTATCTGAGACTCAGTGTAGTGTAGTGGTTTTAGTGTTGGACTACCATTCTTGGAAACCAGGGTTCAAATCCCCACTCTGTCATTGAAAGTTGGAAACCCACTGAGCCTCAGACAAAGGCAAAGGCAAAAAAAAATTCTCTACAGAAGTCCTGCCAGGAAAACGTCCTGATATGTTCACTTTAGGGTCTAAGTCGCAAATGACTTGAGAGGATACCACAACAAAATAAATTTACCTTCTTCCTCTCCCAAAGCTGCTTTAAAAAGCCTCTCCTTAATAATTTGATTATTTTCCTTCTCTGAATATTGGATCCAGTAACTCAGCAGTCTCTGCTTTGGGGATTCTCAGTTTGGCTCATTCACCGGTAGTCAGTTTAAAGTAATTGTTTATGCAACACTTTAAAAAGAGAGAAAACTAACCTCCATTCTCCAAATGCAGGTATGCATTTGGATATAATAAGAGACATATATTGTTATTGTTGTATGCCTTCAAGCCATTTCTGACTTATGCCAACCCTAAGGCGAACCTATCATGGGATTTTCTTGGCAAGATTTGTTCAGAGGCAAGTTGCCATTTCCTTCCTTTGAAGCCGAGAGTGTGTGACTTGCCCAAGCTCACCCCATAGATTTCCATGACGGAGAGGGAATACCAATCTGAGTCTTTCAGAGTCCTAGTTCAATGCTCAAATTCAATTGTAAGTTCCTAATCAAGCAGAAAATACGTTATAGATAGAAGAAACCTCACTTCTATTGGTTGAATGGAGAGTTATAATGATAAGCTACTGGGAGGAAAATAGCAATTGATTTACTAGGGAGGCAGATCTTTGGTTTTGGGTCCCTAAATTGCATTATAACTAAATCTGCTCCTAGGTCGTGGCATTTTGTTTGTTGTTGGAGAATCAACAGCTGTATCTGCACTGGAGCCACAAGGTAATGCCATTTAATCTATTCCATCCCCCCCTCCCCCCAAAAAAAATCAATGAAGATTTCATTTTTTCAAAAGCATCATCAATCAGTTGGCCCATAGACCACCTGCAACACTTTGTTATTGAGGGGCAATGAACAGGAAGAAGGAAACAGTGGAAGAGAATTTTTGGAGAAAGAGGCAGGAAAGAAGTGAGGAGGAAATAAAGAGAGAAAGAAAAGGAGGAAGGACTGGAAGGTTGGGAAGATAATCAAAGAAGGAAGTAAAAAGACAGCAGGCAAGAAGAACAGAAGCATCTGGAAAAGAAACAGGGACCAAAGCAGGGAACCCTTCTTTGCGCATTTAGAAAATGCTTATATATAAAGGTTGTTCTCTACCATTAGGCAAAATAAGGCAGTCACCTCAAAGAATAGATACTGGGATGCAGTTTGTCAGAGATGGAGGGGGGAGCTGTGTGCCAGCCCTTAAGATAGCATGCTGCCTTCAGATATAGGACTTTTTCAGACGAGCCAAAAAAGACGGGAGCATAGAAGAATGCTCCCATCAGTGTTGCACGACTTGGAAAGTCCCATGAATCAAAAGTAGCTGGGAAACTCCTCTTTATTCACGGAATAATGAAAGGATTATCACGATGTCACATGGCCTGCCCCACGTATTCATGGGCTTTGGTTTTCACAAACCAAAACATTTCTACAGCCCCATGCATTTCCCTGAATATCTCTCCCAAGCCCTTCCAGGTTGCTCACACAGCTGGCCTTGATGGATCATGGAACTATCAGCCTCCTGCTCCCACATCTGTTCCTTATCTAGCTAAGCAATTATTTTACTTTCCGCAGGCACTATACATCCCATTGACTTTATTTATTTAGGGCCCTGCTTAAGCTTTGTGAGCTTTGCTGGGACTTGGCTATCAGGTTGGAATTGCACTGCTGCTTCTGCCTTCTTTCATCAGCCTGAGAGAAGATGTGGCAGAAGAAACCATTGTGTGTGTGTGTGTGTGTGTG
>NW_024810826.1:0-2858 GCF_019175285.1 Sceloporus undulatus | reverse complement strand
GACAAAATGGAACACTGTTACCTTCCCACCAGAGTGGTACCTATCTATCTACTTGCACTTTTACATGTTTTCGAACAGCTAGGTTAGCAGAAGCTGGGACTAATGATGGGTGTTCACTCTGTCACACAGCACTTGGGTATCAAACTGTGGATCTGCTGACCTTGTAATCGTCAGTCAGTGTCATAACCACTGAGCCACCCTCTCCCCTCATATTCTACTTGCCTCTAAAATATTTTTCGCATGTATGCAGTGAGCTTGACTTCAGAAATGGTATTTTTTGAGAGACTGTAATATTCTTTCATGAGTTTCTCTGTAAGTATCATCATTTGCATTTTGTGTTTAGTTAGTCTTTGTTCTGGGGTGACAATGCAATCATTTTTGCAGCACCTATAAATGAAAAGAATCACAACTGATGTTCTCAAAATTGCATCTATTTTGGAAATTTAACTTTGGATTTATGAAACAGAGAACCTTTATACTTTGCTGAACCTGTTACCCATCACTCAATGTTTATGGCACCATACAGTGTCTATATGCATCTATGTTTGTCTATATCTCTCTATCTGTCATCTGTATTTATAACTGTATATCTAATCTCTATCTCTCTCTGGTTTTAGTCCATATCATACTGAAGACAGCAATGTACAGACATAAGCCAGTGTACAAACACAACATTCACAAAATAAAAGCCAATAAATAAAACTCATTTAGAGCATTAGCTAGGGAAGAGAGCCTCAGAGCTACATCCTGGTAGCAGAAGCCTAGGATTTAGTCCATTTGATGACCGACAGCTCAATGTGTGAAGTGGCTCCATTGAAAAGTGCCCAATGTTTATACTAGCCAAAAAATCCCTGTAAACCGTTTTCTTGCAGATTATTTTCCTTGGCAAGAAGGTTAGAAAAAAACAATGATGTGTCCACCACATCATACCAACTAAGTTATTTCTTAGCTTTTGAATTTTGACCTTGAATGCTGATACTTTTTGACTTCAGTATCTCAGTCTTCAACCCACACATAGTGATTTCAGTAGTGGCTGAAGGAAAGAGAGGAAGGGGAGAGGAAGGAAGTTGATGTGGCATTTGAATTATTCTGTGGAATTCACATTATTTTTGTCTACTCCTGGTATTTAAGTGGGAAATTTCAGCTTTTATTGCAAGAGTCATTTTGGCTGTTGAAGACAAAGACATATTTCAAATGTCTAAAGTGATACTCTCATTGACAAAAGTTGGTACTTTTAAAAAGAAAAGAAATTACCCAACTCATTTTGCATGTTTCAGAAAGAAACAACAAAAAGGGGTATGTAAAACAGAAGCATAAAAGTTTTCTTTTCAGGAATGTAGTGCTTTGCTTTATAATACTAAATATTGGAAAAGAGTTAATAAAACAAAGGCCTGACTTGCAGTAAATTTAAAACAAGGGTTATTTATTCCAGTAACTAGTCTGGAAAGTGTACTTGTAAAAAGACTTCAGCTTGAGAAAAGTCAGCCTGCCTTCACCTAAGTAAAACAATATCCCTATATATATTTTACACATATAGAGGCTGGCATCCTGGTTGGTGATCCTCAGCTACCCCCAACTAAAGTAGATCTATTTAATAAATTATTGAATGGTGGAATCAATATATAGATGAATCTAATGGAGTCAGTGTTCTACTCTAGTCAGAACTAAAATAGGATTTGGGATTTTGAGGCCTAAACTGAGGCCTGGGTACAATCCATGGCAATGTCGCAAGTAGGGATGGAATGGAAATTCATCAATTTCCTGACTGGGGTTGAATCTGGGTTCCGGAAACCTTGAGAAAATTATGTGGGAAGAAAAATAGCATGTCAAAGGTTCCTGGCATAACATAAACTGCACAGAGGGTGACCAGACACCCTCCTTTTCCAGGACATGTCCTACATTTCAATCTTCTGTCCAGGAAGAATTTCAAAATGTTCTCCATTTTGAGCATAACTAACAAATATGAATTGACATTTATATTAATATTTTTAGCTTTTATTTTGTAATGTCTTAGAATCATAGGATAATAGAGTTGGAAGAAACCACAAGAGCTATGCAGTCTAATCCCCTGCCATGCAAGAACTCAAAATCAAAGCATCCCCAACAGATGGCCATTGAGTCTCTGTTTAAAAGACCTCCAAGGAAGGAGACTCCACCACGCTCCGAGGGAGTGTATTCCACTGTCTAACAGCCCTTACTGTCAGGAAGTTCCTCCTAATGTTGAGGTGGAATCTCTTTTCTTGTAGCTTGCATTCATTGTTCCGGGTCCTGTTCTCTGGAGCAGCAGAAAACAAGCTTGCTCCCTCCTCAATATGACATCCCTTCAAATATTTAAACAGGGCTATCATATCACCTCTTAATCTTCTTTTCTCCAGACTAAACAGTCCCAGCTCCCTAAGTCGTTCCTCATAGGGCATGGTTTCCAGAGGATCCTAGAGCTGAAAGTTACTACTAAGGGTGGTATAAGCCAACCCTCTTCGGCCGTGCAGGAATACAGATAATTCAAGACAGTGGGAAGAGAAAGGATTAACTGGGATAATTGGAGAGTTTGCAATGGAAGGAAGCTGAGGATGAAGGGGAAAAGGGAAAGAGAAACTGGTACATTATTAAAAGCAGCTGAAAAATTGGGAGGTCAGAAGGTCTGAAGAAAAAACACAGCAAAGTGCACGAACACACAAATTACTATTTAACATAACAATTTTTTTATTATAAAATAACCATACTAGAACTGTCTTTCGCCAGCCTTTTTGGACTCTCTGCTGCTGGTTTTGCCTCTTTCGCTTGATGCTGGGCTCATCAACAGGGAGCTGGTTCATCATCATCCTCCCATTCTCTGCTGCAGATGGCAGGCAGGCAGG
>NW_024810825.1:1993-2858 GCF_019175285.1 Sceloporus undulatus | reverse complement strand
ATCTGGGAGTCCAAGTAGATCACAAGTTGAACATGAGTCAACAGTGTAATACGCCAGATAATAAGGCCAATGCTATTTTAGCCTGCATCAATAAAAGTATAGTTTTATTGGCAGAGCGGAGCTAAGATGGCAGAGCGGTAAGTCGCAAATGACTACGGCGGGGGGTTTGAGACATCAATCTGCGGGAAAATAGCTTGTCTCTTTGGAAGATCAAGGCTTAGATATCTGGCTATTAACCCCCTCGATAAGGGGGGTTCAGATGGACCATCTGGGGTCCTTACAGAAAGGGATTCAGCCTGATTCCTGAAGGGATTGGAGCACCTCCTCTGAGACTGTAAGGGACGAAGGTACCCGCGTCTGCAAAGTCAGGCTGGAGACAGCAAAGCCCCACCAAGCTCCTTTTATTTCTTTGCATTCTGGGGAGGGAGCTAGAATCAAAAGAACTGTTACCAAAGCGAAGATCCTCAACTTTGATCCATCTTGGTAATGAAGAGAAGTCTGTGCTCTTAAAGAGCAAGACGGAAAGGATTAAAGGGACACAGAGGAGAGTGTACAAAAGAGGAGCGTCAAGGAGCCGAGAGGAGCGAGAGAGAGAAAGGAGGTGAAGGCGACAGTAGAGGTGTTGTTTTTGAAGGCGAAGTGGATCAAAAGAGGCTAGGACGACTGTGGACCTGGAAGAGAAACAGACGAATAAAGGCCAGGACAAGAAGCAGACGACTACGGACTGGAAGAGAAGCAGACTAATAAAGGCCAGGACGAGAAGCAGACGAGAAGAGAAGCAGATGAATAAAGGCCAGGACAAGAAGCAGATGACTGCGGACCTGGAAGAGAAACAGACGAATAAAGGCCAGGACAAGAAGCAGAC
>NW_024810825.1:1693-1983 GCF_019175285.1 Sceloporus undulatus | reverse complement strand
AACTACGGACTGGAAGAGAAGCAGACTAATAAAGGCCAGGACGAGAAGCAGACGACTGCAGACAGGAAGAGAAGCAGACGAATAAAAGCCATGATGAGAAGCAGACGACTGCGGACTGGAAGTGAAGCAGACGAATAAAGGCCAGGATGAGAAGCAGACGACTGCGGACTGGAAGAGAAGTAGACGAATAAAGGCCAAGACGAGAAGCAGACGACTGCGGACTGGAAGAGAAGTAGACGAATAAAGGCCAGGACGAGAAGCAGACGACTGCGGACTGGAAGAGAAGCAGA
>NW_024810825.1:0-1593 GCF_019175285.1 Sceloporus undulatus | reverse complement strand
GGAAGAGAAGCAGACGAATAAAGGCCAGGACAAGAAGTAGATGACTGCGTATCTGGAAGAGAAGCAGACGAATAAAGGTCAGGACGAGAAGCAGACAACTGTAGGCCTGGAAGAGAAGCAGACGAATAAAGGTCAGGACAAGAAGTAGATGACTGCATATCTGGAAGAGAAGCAGACGAATAAAGACCAGGATGAGAAGCAGACGACTGCGGACTGGAAGAGAAGCAGACGAATAAAGGCCAGGACAAGAAGTAGATGACTGCGTATCTGGAAGAGAAGCAGACGAATAAAGACCAGGATGAGAAGCAGAAGACTGCGGACTGGAAGAGAAGCAGACGAATAAAGGCCAGGACAAGAAGGACACTGCTACCTCGGGTTACGAAATTAATTCGTTCCGCCATTCCTTTCGTAACCCGAAAATTTCGTAACCCGAAAAGGCTTTCCGTTAGCACTGGAAAGCCTATAACATTTGAATTTCGCGCCGAAATGAATTTCGTAACCCGAAAAATATTTCGTAACCCAAAACAGTTTTTTCCAATCCAACTTTTTCGTATCCCGGAAATTTCGTAAGCCGATCATTTCGTATCCCGAGGCACCAGTGTAGATGACTGCGGACCTGGAAGAGAAGCAGACGAATAAAGGCCAGGACGAGAAGCAGACGACTGCGTATCTGGAAGAGAAGCAGACGAATAAAGACCAGGACGAGAAGCAGACGACGGCGGACTGGAAGAGAAGCAGACGACTGCGTATCTGGAAGAAAAGCAGATGAATAAAGGTCAGGACGAGAAGCAGATGACCGTGGACTGGAAGAGAAGCAGACGAATAAAGGGCATGATGAGAAGCAGAAGACTGTGGACCTGGAAGGGAAGCAAATGAATAAAGGCCAGGACGAGAAGCAGATGACTGCGAACTGGAAGAGAAGCAGACGAATAAAGGGCATGATGAGAAGCAGAAGACTGCGGACTGGAAGAGAAGCAAACGAATAAAGGCCAGGACGAGAAGCAGACAAGTGAGGACTGGAACAGAAGCAGACGAATAAAGGCCAGGACGAGAAGCAGATGACTGCGGACTGGAAGAGAAGCAAACGAATAAAGGCCAGGTCGAGAAGCAGAAGACTGCGGACTGGAAGAGAAGTAGACAAATAAAGGCCAGGACGAGAAGCAGACAAGTGAGGACTGGAAGAGAAGCAGAAGACTGCGGAGTGGAAGAGAAGTAGACAAATAAAGGCCAGGATGAGAAGCAGACGACGGTAGGCCTGGAAGAGAAGCAGACGAATAAAGGGTATGATGAGAAGCAGACGACTGTAGGCCTGGAAGAGAAGCAGACGAATAAAGGCCATGGCAAGAAGCAGACGACTGCGGACTGGAAGACAAGTAGACAAATAAAGGCCAGGACGAGAAGCAGACGACTCTAGGCCTGGAAGAGAAGTAGACGAATTAAGACCAAGATGAGAAGCAGACGAGTGCGGACCTGGAAGAGAAGTAGACGAATAAAGGCCAAGACGAGAAGCAGACGACTGCGGACTGGAAGAGAAGTAGACGAATAAAGGCCAGGACGAGAAGCAGATGACTGCGGACCTGGAAGAGAAGCAGA
>NW_024810824.1:0-2859 GCF_019175285.1 Sceloporus undulatus | reverse complement strand
ATGGAAGGGCGGTATAAAAATAATAAATTTATTATTATTATTATTAAAGATATCTCCTACTATCTTGCCTTTTCTGACATTTTGAAACTGGAATAAGGATCATACAGCCCACCAGATGTTGTTGAACTGCAATTCCCAACATTCCCCATTCTTGGTTACATTGGCTAGGAATGTTAGGGATTAACAATATCTGAAAGGCAGCATGATTCCCACCCTTGATTTAAGACCTGCAGACAGAAGGGCAAATTCAGATTCTGTTTCCATAGGAATTGGATAAATTATGGAAGTATAGTAACAGAACAAGCTTAAAAATGTCATCGCACTCTCTTTACCTGTAAAAGTGCAAACCTTCAGATTTCATTAAAAAGTAGGTGGCAAACTGTACCTTTGTACTTTTGTTGAGACAGAAGAAAGCACATACAAAAGACTTAAACTGAGGTGAAGTGGATGGCTTTCATGGACGGCATCCGTATTTTTGTGGTTTTTTTCAGGCTATGTGGCCATGTTCTAGAAGAGTTTTGTCCTGACGTTTCACCAGCATCTCTGACTGGAAGACATCACAGCCCTGTTTGAACCTTGCCTCACTAGTGGGACAATGGATTCTATGAGCAGAGAGATGGGGTAGCCATGGGAATCCCTCTGAGTCCTATGATAGCAAACTTTTACATGGAACACTTTGAAAAGCAAGCCCTGGAAACAGCACCAAAAAAGTCCATAACATGGTTCCGATATGTGGATGACACTTTCACCATTTGGAACCACAGAGAAGAAGATCTGGCTGTGTTTCTGAAACACCTGAACAACATTCACTCAAACATCCCATTCATGGTGGAAAAAGAAAAGGAAGAAACATTGCCATTCTTGGATGTCCTGGTCATCCGCAAATCGAACCAAAGTTTGGGCCACACATTATACAGAAAACCTACACACACGGACAGATACCTGCATAAGAACTCCAACCATCACCCAGGACAAAAAAGAAGCACAATAAAAACACTGGTAGACAAGGCAAAATGGATCTGTGAACTCAACTTCTTAGAAGATCAATTGAAACACCTAGACTGGGCTGTACAAGCTAATGGTTATTCCAGCTCAGATATCAGAAGGGCTACTAGACCCAGAAAACCCAGAGGAGTTAAGACAAACAACCACCAAAAGGGAAGGTATTTTTACCATACATCAAAGGAATCACAGACAGAATAGGGAAATTGATGAGGAAACACAACCTTCAAATGGTTTACAAACCAACCAAGAAAATCCAGCAAATGCTGCATTCCGCAAAGGACAAGAGAGACCCTCTCACAGTTGCAGGAGTTTATTGTGTGCCATGCAGCTGCGGACAATTCTACATAGGGATCACCAAACACAGTGTTCAAACACAAATCAAGGAACATGAGAGACACTGCAGACTGGGGTCCAAAACACACTGCAGAAATAATCCAGTTTGAGACCGATTTAACTGCCCTGGCTCAGTGCTCGGGAATCCTGGGAACTGTAGTTTATTGTGGCATCAGAATTTTCTTTGATAAGGAAGGCTAAATGTCTCACAAAACTACCGTTCCCTAGCACTGAGCCAGGGCAGTTCAAGTGGTCTCAAACTGGATTATTTCTGCAGTGTGTTTGGGACCTGGGTCAGCCAGAAAAATTAGCACTAGCAGAACACATTATAAACCATCCTAGGCATAAAATGCTATTTGAAAACACTGAAATTCTGGACCATGCTGTGGGGTCACAATGCACAGGGAAGCCAGTGAAATCCACAAACACCAAGACAACTTCAACAGGAAAAAAGAAACCCTTAAACTCAGCAAAGTTTGGCTACCAGTTCTGAAAAACACTAAAATCAAGACCCAGCAAAATAATAATAAAAAAAACCACCCAGGGTTACAGGTTTTCCCAGCAGACAATGATCACTAATTGAACAGATGCTAATCCTCTTTGCATATCCTCCCACCCTGAGGCCTTGCCATTCAACAACAGAAGAATACACAGATTAACATGGAAATCACTCCTCTCTACATAGAGTCACACAGTTATACCCCACTCTCTTCCATGCCAGCATTCTCTGAAGATGCCAGCAACTGATGCTGGAGAAATGTCAGAAATAAACTCTTCTTGAACATGGCCACATATCCGGAAAAACCCACAAACTATTAATTTGAGGTCTTTGTAAGTATCTAACCACTAAAAACCTTGAAAACCTAGGACTCAACACAATTATGTTCTCTTTCTTAAAGATATATGTTACTTTTCCTCAGTTTCTCACAGATTGCACTATATTTAACTCCTTTTGAAGTCTTGTAACTCCTCACTAGGCAGCCACAATTCCATTGACTCTATGTCTGTGTATGCACACCTTGAGAATAGGTTTGACTTTGCCATCGAGTGTCAGCATCACTGTCAATTTGTTTTCCAGACATACTTTTCATCATAACGTTAACTGTAGATGGAAAGCAAACTTTGTGAAAGACAGTTTTTGTAAGGTTTCAAATGTTAGCTAAAGATTAACAAAGAAACCAGCATATACTGTAAAGGTATATCCCTTCAGTGGGCACAGGCACAGCATTCTTTCCTGACCAGTGGGGGTTTTCAGGAGCAATAACTGACAATAGTCAACTAGGGTTGCAGGTTACAACACTGAAATTCCAGCTGAGACCCCATTTGTTGCTGGTCTTGCATAAAATTTTCCAGCAAACTTCCATGCAAAGTCCAAGGGTGTATCTGTACTGTAGAAATAATGCAGTTTGATAACAGTTTAACTGCCATGGCTCAATCCTTGGATCTGTAGTTTTGTGAGGCACCAGCATTCTTTGCCAGAGAAGGCTAAAGACCTTGTAAATTACAAGAATGGGACTACAG
>NW_024810823.1:0-2860 GCF_019175285.1 Sceloporus undulatus | reverse complement strand
CCCAATCTCACCTTTCCGCAGCAAAAAAAGGAGCCTCAAAAAGTGTCTCCTTTCTGCACTGTAAAAAGAGCACCATCGCTGCTGCCACTGTGGCTTTTCAGTGCTCCTTTGGCACTGCATCATCTAGATGAAGAGCCAGAGGAGTGCTGTGATGCCACCTGCCATATGGTGTGGCACATGATGTCATACTGGCCTGGGAGCAGAGTCGCGACATGTGTCATATGGACACCACGCCCTGACTCCATCCCCAGGCCAGGCTTAATGGCCAATCTGGACAGCCTCTTTGTTCCCATTCAGCTTAAAACCATGGGATGTGTGTGTCCTTTTGTCTGTATACTCTTCCTGTAACATCCAGAATTTAGCTACACTGATTATGATACTGTCACTTTCTTTCCCCATATGCTAATTTACTATCTTTGGCTGATGAAGAGGCTGTGAGGCTTCAAAAGCTAGCATGATGTATTTTGGGACTTTTAATTGGTTCAATAAAGATATCAATTCAATATGGATTTTGGGGTTTGTTGAGGGTTTTTGTTCTTATTTGGCATATCAGTAAGATATTTGCTCCACTAGCCACAATGAGAGAAGCAGAATAGTGCTTGGTTAGTTGTTGGGTTAGGGTGTCCATGACAGATTCTGGGTGAAAATTAACTGTATCTTTTTGCCTCATACCATTTCTTCAGTAAAATTAAAATAAATTGCAAAATTATTTCTGTTTTCATATTAGACTTGCTTAGCCTCCTCAAATGCAATAAATTTTGTTTTGTGGGTTTTTCGGGCTATGTGGCCGTGTACTAGAAAGTTTTCTTCCTGACATTTCGCCAGCATCTGTGGTTCGTATCTTCAGAGAATGCTTTGCCTGGAAAAAGTTGGGTGAAGATGCCAGCCACAGATGCTGGCAAAACGTCAGGAAGAAAATTTTCTAGAACATAGCCACATAGCCCGAAAACCCCACAAAAAACTATGGATGCCAGCCATGAAAGCCTTCGACTTCGCAATAAATTTTTCTTAACCTCCTCAAATTCTATCAAGATTTTTAGGCTCAAGAACATTGTGGAAACCTCATATGACACAATTGGACCAAGGCATCTGAGAAAGGTTCCCCAAACATCAAGAAAAATAATTAGCTGTACAAATAAAATGACTTTTTATCAAGTTCTGGTGTTGCGCTTTAAGTGAAATACAGAGAAAATTCTGATACTTAGGTGAATGAGGTTTGGTTTCATAGATGTCAACCTTGTTTCCTAGAAACTTCTGAACTGGAGATTACACATTCTGAATCTTTCCTCCCAAGTGGATAGTTTTTACTGATTCACATGACTTTTCACTGTCTTTAAAGAAACTGACAAAATACTGGGAGAATTGTAGAAGGCAGGAATGTTTCTTTAGTTTCTGGTGGTGCCTACAAGCATGGCATGTAAAGCAGTGTTTGTGTTTTTCTGGGCTGCATCAGACTATACAACAAAGGAAAGTCATTCCAGTGTGTAAGTAAAGTCATTACTTTATAGTTTTTCCATCCTCTGCCCCCTTCCAGCATTGTTAGAAACACTACGAGAAATGCCCGGGAATGAAATGCTCAATGAAGGACCCAAAGGAAGCTGTTTCATTTTTCCCTAGAAAAGTGAATGCAATGTTGAGACGTGACTTAAAAGAAAATATGTAATGCCATGTTTTATCTGGGGCCCTGATATTCTTATTGGTATATACCAGGTTCTGATATTCTTACTGGTCTTCATACAATTGTGCCAATCATATCTCACCCACATTATGGTATAATCCAGAAATATGATGATTTGTGACCAATAAATGCACAATTGAATTTCAAAATACCAAGAGGTGAAAAAACATGTTGTAACAACACCATTGTGTTTCCTTTATTTCTGCAAGTAAATGCAGGGCCATGGAGTTCAATGAGAATTATAAATGATGGTGGCAAGTCTATAATCTGTCCTGCACTCCTCTATGTTCCTTGTAAATAACCCCTAAATGTTTCCCCAAACACATGCCAATTTCTTCTAGTCTAGTCTGGCTGGAGAGGGACTGGTACTGGGACAAATAGTAAAAATCCACACTTGAAAAGGCCACACACAAGGTGGAAAGAGGAAGGACAAAGCAGTGCTGGGGAATGTGCAGCCCTCCAGAGGCTGTTGTACTGCAAATCTCAACATCCCTCACCAGTAGTGATTCTGGCTAGTACTGGTCAGACCTGCAGTCTAGCAACATGTGGAGGTCCACATTTTGCCTGTTCTTCATTTGAAATGTAACCAGGCCTCCTTCATTGATGCAGTGAGACAAGCTCAGGGTTGAGACTGAGTCCTTTGTTTTCACTTCATACTTGATAGGCCTGCCTCTGACACCACACTTTATTTGAGCTGGCATTTCCCATTGCTCAGTTCCTATTTTTATTTTTGTGTTGAGGTGAAGCTATAGGAACTCTTAGCACATTTCCTAAGATTCAAAGGCAGACTAAGAGGAGCATCTTGATAAATTATCATTTTCTCTTACGATGTAAAATCTTAAGTCCCATCTGGATAATTAATGACTGTGTGCTATAATCATTAATATTATATAATTTCTTCACCTCCAGTTTAAAAATGCCATATCTGTCAATCATATTTGTTCTTTTTGTGTGCAGGTCACTATGGTGGGATATAGACTGCCAGCGCCATTTGCTCCGCGAGGGAGCCGCAGCAACCAAACAGCGCGGCTCCCGCGCGGAGCAAAAAAGAAGCTCCATTTTGGAGCTTCTTTTTGCGGCGCCTTTATGACGTCGCGAGGCGCCGCTGGCGCATTTGCGACATCATAGGCGTCGCGACACATCTGGACGCTATGCGTCCAGTACGTAAACATGGCGGCCCCC
>NW_024810822.1:0-2860 GCF_019175285.1 Sceloporus undulatus | reverse complement strand
GAAAAAGTCCTGAAAAGAAGTGAGTGAAGTGTGTCTACTCACGGACTCTGCTCTTATCAGTCTGTTTGGTGTGTTTGTTTGCGTCTGTTCAAGTTGACAACTCAGCGCAACATGGAAACGGCCATCAGATTTGAAAAATTAAATGACAAAAATTATTTTTCCTGGAAAGTCTACATGAAGGCTTTGTTGATAAAGCAGGACTTATGGGACTATGTAAAGAAACAGCCAGATCCTACTAATGAAGACGAGTTAGTTGGTGACGAAAAGGCTACAGCAGCAATTGTTTTAGCTGTAGAGCCAAACCAACTGAATCACATTAGAAATAAGAGGTCAGCGTTTGGTGTGTGGAAAGCACTGGAAGGCATTAATCAGCCAGCTGAAGCCTTGTCTAAGATGCTCTGTAGCAGAAAGCTGTATTGCTGCAAGCAACATGAAAGTGAATCTGTGCTTGTGCATTTAAAGAAAATGCAGGACAACTTCGCAGAGTGCAGCGAGCGTGGCATCCTAATAGAAGAATCCCAGAAAGCCTACATACTTCTGCGTAATCTAAACACTGATTGGGAATTTCTAATGTATAACCTTCAGGGAGTAGCTGAAGCTGATTTGAATGTGGACCTTGTTGCATCAAGGATCCTGGAGGAAGTACAGAGGAGAGACTCTGAGGAGAGCTTCAAGGGAGTGACCAGCTGGAGACGACAACCAACCAACCAACCTATGTTCTTGCCCGAGGAGAGGAGTGCTGCTGTCTGCAGGACATGGAGATGTTATTCCTGTGGAGAGACCGGGCATCTGAGAAAGAACTGTCCGAAGGTCTCTGCGGCAAAGAAAGGACAGACTTCACATAAGAAGAAGCCCCAGGATGGGAGGGGGCTTGCTACTTCTGTGGAGGGAGTTGTGAGTGGGAAAAAGGACCAGTCTGTCTGGATTTTGTACAGTGGGTGTTCTCACCACATGATCCCTAACAGGAATGAACTACAGATCCCAAGGCCAGCATCAGTGTACACTGTTGTGTTTGCAGATGGTGACTCTTGCAATGTGGAGGTACAAGGGTCTGTGTTAATCCCAGCTTTGAAAAAGGTTTTTCATAATGTACTGTGTGCACCAAAACTGCTAAATAACTGTGTAAGTGTATCTTCTCTTACCTCTGATGAGTATGAGATCCTTTTCAAAGGGAATGAAGGGATTGTATCCAAAGAGGGGGTAGTGTGTGGTAAAGCTGTAAAGAAAAACCATATTTACCACATGGTGGCACAGGGGCAGTGTGGGAATGTAACAAATAAGCCACTGCATGATGGTTGTGCACATTACTTCCATCGAGTTATGGGCCATGTAAGTTTCAAAGGTTTGAGAAACTTGGAAAGGATATGCCCGGAGTTCAGGGTACAGTAGAGAACTGTAATAGTGACCTTGACTGTGCTGTGTGTAAGAAGGTAAAAGTCAAGGCTTACCCTGTAGCAAAAGTGAGCAAATGTGTAACCCAAAGGCCTTTTCAGGTGGTACACACAGACTTGTCAGGGCCACATCAAGTAAAGAGTGTAGGGGGTAACAAGTTTACTCTACCGATTGTGGACAGGCATACCCAATTTTCTTACGTTGCAATGCTCAAAACCAAAAGTGAGGCTGCTGATATGATCAAGAAGTGGGTGAATTTCATTGAGAGGGAGTTTCCCTACAAAGTGGGCATTTTTGTGATGGATAGAGGTGGGGAATTTCTCTGTAACAAATTACAGCAATGGTTTAGGCAGAAGGGAATACAGTATAAGACCACGAATCCTGGTTGTCCTGCAGAAGATGGTTTAGCTGAACGCAGGATAGGAATGATTAATCAAATCAGGGACTGTATGCTGGAGGATTCTGGAGCACCAGCTAGTTTGTGGGGAGAAGCTACAAGAACGGCTTGCCACATTGTAAATAGGTCATGGTGCAGTGTAATTAATCAAACCCCATATAAACTGTTATATGGCAGAGCACCCAGCCTAAAATACTTGAGGGTATTTGGACAGTATGCCTCTGTGTACAGTCCTCAGTTCAGGAAAAAGAATGAGCCCAAGAGCCAAAGGCTGCGTTTTATGGGCTATGAAGGGAATAAGTACAGGTTCCTAATGGATGGGAACAGGATTTTGTATTCCAGGAGTGCTAGATTTGAAACCCATGCTGGGTGGGAAAAAGTGTATCCAAATCAAGACGTTTTTGTTAAGTTTAAAAGCATTGGTGTTAACACAAACTCTGGAAATGGAGGGGTACAAACATCCAGGGATGTGAAGGATGAGGAACCAGTCATTTCACATCAGCCTAGTGATTCACATTAACAAGGCACTTTGGAGGAGCCTAGCACTTCAGTGGACACACAAACACCGGAGGTTAAGCCAGATGGCCATCCTAGCACCTCCAAGGAACATAGAAGTACACAGACCTCACCTATCACTACTAAAGAGAGTGAGAATGTGCCATGTGCAGATGCAGAGGTGCAGACAAGTAGTGAAAGTAAGGGTGATAGGGTGTGTACAGAGATTATTCCACAAAGGACTCAACGAGTCAGGAAACCACCAGAGAGGTTTGTGGTGCAAGAGGCACGAACTTGCACTGATGTGGTGGATGAAGGAACAGGTATGTTAAAACAGCCTGGAGACTTGCAGTCAAAACCTAAGAAAGAACAGGCTGAGGTTCAGGAGCAAGACATTCAGGCCAGGGTTAGTGGCAGTGACACTGAGAGTGGTCAAGGAACGTTTCTGATACTGTACCTATAAGGTCTCAGAAGGGCACGTTTTTGTGGGGAAGCAAGCAAAGGCCTCTTCCGTAATAGCAGTAAGGAGATCTGTGAACACCCAGGAGGAGCTCAGGGAGACATGCACTGAGCAAG
>NW_024810821.1:0-2860 GCF_019175285.1 Sceloporus undulatus | reverse complement strand
CTTTATTTTGGCCTGTCTGTAACAGGCCAATATATTCTATAATAATACATAATCAAGAGTTATTACATTTTACTATCACACTGAAGAATGGCAGAAGTGGCTAAAGTAGGTGGCCAAAGAGTTGCTCTCTAACCTTCTCCTCTTCAGTTTTCACATTTACCAGCTCTATTACTGAGAAGAACTAGTAGTACCCAACATGGTTGGTACCCAACTTCATCCCCCCCCCCCCAGGAATATTGTAGGAGACCCCACCATACCAAAGTGAGGAAATGACAAATTAGCCCAATATGGCTGGCCAGGAAGTGACAAGAAGAAGAAACCAGCAACAAATAGCAACAGCTACACCGTCTGAGAAAATAACACAGCTGCTAACAGTGGGAAGCGAATGAGCCACATTAACCCAATTAGTAAACAGGGACCCATGCCCCAAAGTACATATACAGATCTGTCAAATTAATGAGCTAATGCAGCGGTACAGATTATATGGCCTTCCAGATGTTTGTAAACTGCAACTCTCAGCACTCACCACAGGCAGCGCTGACTGGGGCTGCAAGGAATTTTGCTTCAACAACATCTAGACGGCCACATAATTTCCATCGCTAGGCATATGGAACGATGCCCCCTTTTCAACATGTTCTACAACTGACTTTATTTAAACAAACAAACAAAAACTAAACGATAGTGACAGATAAGCTAAGTACAGTGGTACCCCGGGATACGAAAGCAGCGCGTTACGAAATTTCCGGGATACGAAAAAATTCCATAGGAAAAAACTTTTACGTTTTTTTTTTCAGCTTACGAAAAAAAATTTTGGTGCTTTTCGGCGCTTTTTCGCACGAAATCGCAGCTTCCAGCGCTAGCGCCTATGGCTTTTTCGGGTTGCGAAAGATTTCGGGTTACGAAGGGCGCCGCGGAACGAATTAATTTCGTAACCCGGGGTACCACTGTATAAATTCACACATTTATACCATTAAAACAGCAAGTACATGTTTACTTACATTGATAATAGCATCTGTCTGAATGTAATCCATATCTGAATCCTTCAAGCCCAACTCCTTGCCATCCCGTTGGGCTGTACTGACAATACCTGTTGTCACTGTATTCTGTAAGGCAAATGGGCTCCCAATAGCCACCACAAATTCCCCAGGCCTCAGATCACCAGACTGTCCCATTGACAAAGCAGGCAGTTTTTTCTGAAAGATAAAATAAGGTTTACAACTTTAATGTACACATGTCAGAAGCCGAATCTCTCAGCTTGCCTGCCATGGTTAAGATGGATTTTCTTGTTACAGCTTTTCTTGTTCACAATGTATTATACAGTAGTGCTGCTAAATGATGGGACATGTATTAATTGCTATGGCTGTTGCCCATATTTCTTTGTGGTTAGCCAGCAGGTGGGAAAGGAACTGAGGTTGTGCCTGGAGACTAAAGGTCAGTCTCATGAGAACGGATGATGTGAGATCAGAAGGGGGGGGGCATCCATGGGAATGGAGAATGTTTTGATGTCATGATGAATGAGAATGTAGCAACTAAAAATTTGTACTTATATATGCTTTAATTATCCCTTATTAACAATGTCTCTTTAGTCCATGACAACACACATCTGGGGTAAACATCTAGTTTCTGAATAAAGCTTTACTGGTTTTCCAACTGAAAGCCTGGATTTCTTAACTCCGGTGTTTCTGTACGAGACAAGACAGAAGTGATTACTATTAAAGATCCCAATCTGGGAATAGAGGTGTGTCAACCAATTCTGTATCGGTTTACAATCCCCCTGAAAGACTATATTCACAGTTTGGGAGTGCTCTGCCTCTCCAAATGTCAGCCCAGATAGAGGCAATGGCCAGAAGTGCTTACTATCAGCTTTGGCTGATATGTCAGCTGTGTCACTTCTAGAATTGGAAGACCTAAAGATGGTAGTGCACAAGACTGACTTGTGTTCTACTGTGGGCTACCTTTGTACCAATTCTGTCTAAATTTAAAAGAATATTAAAGACCTATCTCTTCCTACAGAGCTCCCAAGTCAATTTTAAATTATGAATTTTAAATTGGGATATTTTAATCTAGAATGGATGGTTTTAATCTGTCCTAGGTTTATGTATTTTAACATTGTTTTTGCAATGTTTTTACAATGTTCAATGATTTTCTGTTTAAATTTATGTTGTAGCCTGCCTCAAGCCTTGGAGAAGCAGATAAATAATAATAACAACAACAACAATAACAATAACAATAATAGTTGTTGTTGTCATTGTTCCCAATATAAAGCACTGGCATCTAGTCAAGTACCATATGCCTCACCCACCCCCCGCCCCAAATCTACACTCCTGGTTTTTAAGCAACTGCACACATAGAACATTACAAAAACATTTTCTCTACTTACCCGTGGATTGATCTTTATTGTTGCTATATCAGACTTCTTATCAATGTCTTTGATTTTTGCTTCATAAGTGTCTCCATCTTGTAGCTGCACTTTTAACTGCTGCCGTCCAGTCGCGGTACTAGTGCTAGATACAACATGGGCATTGGTCACAATTAAACCTGTATCCGACATAATAAACCCAGATCCACTAGAAAGAGGAACATTGCGACCAAACAGAGGGTGCCTGTTAAAAAAGAAGAAAAATATGCCATCAGGCTCATCTCATAGAATCACGAGTTGGAAAAGACGGCAAGGACCATCCAGTCCAATCCCCTGTCATGCAGGAAATCAAAGCATCCCCGACAGATGGCCATCCAGCCTCTGTTTGAAGACCTCCAAGGAAGGAGACTCCACTACACTCTGAGGGAGTTTGTTCCACTGTCAAACAGCCCTTACTGTCAGGAGGTTCCTCCTAATGTTGAGGTGGAATCTCTTTTCCTG
>NW_024810820.1:0-2860 GCF_019175285.1 Sceloporus undulatus | reverse complement strand
GTTACTGCATAAGCTCTATCAGGAGACACATTAATGCATGCTTTTCTATAACTTTATACTGGAAAAAATCTTAACTAAATCCTCACAAATTCTTCAGGAGCAGGGGTAGAGAAAATTTGGTCCTCCAACTTGCATCAGCCTCAGCAGGGTTCTGCAGATATTTTAACTGAAACTCCCACCAGCCCTAGCCAGCATGGCCAATGGCAAAGAATTATAATATCTAGTACAACATCCACAGTATCAAAGGTATCCATCCCATTATATTTGATTTGTTTTCCCCAGCATTCTTTTAAAAAGTTTTAACAGTCATTACTTCTACCTTAAAAAGGTAAATGTAGTCCCTTGACATGAATGTTTAGCTGTAACCAACTGTAGGGGGTGGTGCTCCACTCTGTTTCTAAGCCGAAGAGCCAGTGATGTGTGAGAACTGCTTTGGTGGTCATGTGGCCAGCATGCCTCCACAAAATGCTGTTACCTTCTCACTGAATTGGTTCCTATTTATCTAAGAAAACTCTATGAAATTCATGGGGGTGCTTTGATGGTGAGTTCCTGTATGGCAGGGGGTTGGACAGGATGGCCCTTGTGGTTCTATGATTTTACTTGCATTTGCATGCTTTCGAACTGCTAGGTTGGCAGAAGCTGGGACAAGTGACAGGAGCTCACCCCATCATGCAGCACCTGGGCCTCGAACTGCCATCTTTCCCATCAGAACTGGCCTTCTACCTTGCAGGTGTAATTATATAATAAAATTTCTACTGGGAAATACTTGTTCTGAATTACAGCCTTATTTGGATGTTTAATACCACGGTCACGATCCTATATAATGCTTGCTGTTTGCATACATGAAGTTAAATATTGGTTGCACTGCTCCACTCTTCTGCTGAATACCCATGTTTCATAGTTGCGTATCTGTCAGTGTGCTTGCTTATTGCCCCATTGTGTAACATAAGATATGCAATGGCCGTCTCTACAATCCCACTGAATCAAGCGGTGCATTGAAGAAATAATAGTTATGCACCATCCAAAAATTCACAACTGCATGGGAACTGAAATATGCAATAGCCAGAAATTTACAACCACATGCAAAAAGGAAAGAGATCTCATGTAGGTGTATGGCACCAATAGGATTTCAGTTCATGCAAATAATCTTGCATGGAGAAAAAGACCACCCTTCCAGCATTTGTGGGGAAAGGGATGAAGAGGAGAGCATGCTCTACATGTGCTAGCTTCCTGTCTGTGAACCATGATTACACAGGATTCTTAACCACATATTTATTTTTATTTAGTTACTGGATTTCTACCCCTCCTTTCTCCCAGGATGGGATTCATAGAAAAGAGTTTCTTCACACTTCCTGTAGGGTAGGCCCAGTGAAGATAAGTCTTATTATGGTATAAGGCTGCAAGGATGGGGTGGGACTCTGAAGACTAGGGTTCAAATCCCTGGACTGCCATGGAAACCTACTAGGTGACTTTGGGCAAATCACACTCCCTAAGCCTCAGAGGAAGACAATGGCAATCCCTCTCTGAACAAATCATGCCAAAAACAGAAACACCCACCATCCAGTGACCGATTAAATTGAAAATGACCTGATGTGATGTAAATCATATGTCTGGACATATCTAGTTAGAGATTCTATATAAACATTTTCCCATCAAGCAACTCATGAAAAACTGTATTACCCTTTATATGGTGAGGTAAGTCTCAATATACTGTACATCAGTCAAGTGCATTAAATTATCTGTGGTTTGCCATTACTTTGATGCATACATTTAATTTCAGGTGGCTCTTTTTATCCACGGATTCTGTATCCACGAATTCCACAATCTACAGCTTGAAAGTACCCCCGCATGCAAAAAAATTCCTAACAGCAAACCTTGATTTTGCCATTTTATATAAGGGATACCATTCATGGCAAACCTCCTCTGAAAAAATCTTGCCAAGAAAATCTCATGGAAGGTTTGCTTTAGGGTCAGCATAAATCATAGAGGACTTGAAGGCACAACAACAACCATTTTACTATGCCACTGTATATAATAGGATTTAAGCAGCTACTCATTTTGGTATTCACTAGGGGTCCTGGAACCAAATGCCAACGGTTCACTCCATTTTACACTTTTCTTGAAAAGATTGTACATACATAACTCTCAATTCATTGCATGTGAAACCACACATCCCAAATACATTTTTGAGAAGTCTACTTAATTAAAAACCAGAACATCAATTAAAAAACCAAACAAAAGCCCACAAGCCTGAGAAGGCTCCCTTGAACTGAAGCATTGGGATTACAAGAGGAATTTATGAGGTTTCCACTGATGTGGCCTAAGTGATAAGCCTGATTTTTCCACCAGAGCTTCTGCATCCCAAGTCTGTTCAACCTGTATCAATAGTACGGCAAGTTGTCACGGACCCCTATTGACAGGCAAAAAAAGGAGTCTAGAACTATTCAAAATAAACCCGCAAGCATACATGCTGGTAAGATTCAACACAACATATACCTTCAAGTATATGCCTAGCCCAGAAGCAGATGAAAAGCCCTTCCTCCATCCCAACTGTTTTTCTTCTCACTTAGGGAGACATGATGAAGAAAAGTTAATGTAGCCTACTTGCTTCTAGACCAGGGGTAGGCAAACTTTTTGAGACAGGGTCCGGGTTGTTGTCCCTCAGACAAAAAATAAATAATTAAATAATTTTTTTAAAATTTACATATATAAATAAACCAGGACAAATGTAGGACAAAATTTTCAAATGGAAGACACTTTTTTAAAAAAATGGAGGACACGTGAAATAATTTGTTGATTTTTTAAAAAATGTTAGTATAAATGCATGTTTCTGAGGCTTCTATAGACAATTGCCCCCCAA
>NW_024810819.1:0-2860 GCF_019175285.1 Sceloporus undulatus | reverse complement strand
CAGATTCATATGAAATATTGCTCATGACTGCTTGATGTTGATCTATGAATATCTGATTTCTGAGATACAAGTCTGGAAGCCCCATTTGTCACATACATATTTTATCACTTCCATTTTTTGGCAGTCATACAGAGTCAAAGATTTTGCAGAAGTACTTTATGGACTTGCTTGATTTTGCTCTTCTCCATCCTCTGTATTACTCATACTCTGACAAAGAAGAAAATGACCACACACTTGTTGAGATGTGTGAAACATGAGCTATTCTTACAGATTTAGAAGACTTTCTCCTACCCCACCCCACCTCCATTTATCCACTTTTCCTATTAGGCAAATGAAAATGTTTGAAAAGGACTAGAAAAGTGTTCCTTAGTCAACCTCCTTTGCTTGCAATACTATTGAAATTGAGTTTTCAATGTCACTGTGAAGCAGCTGGACAAAAATTGATCAAAATGCTGAACTCGACACTGCTGCAAGCACAGAATGATCCTGTAGTTTCCGGTTCTGAACAGGAATGGATGAAGGGTGATGCCATCAGACAGAAAGTAATACACAGTCATACAGGTTCTCTGTAGACCATGTGAGATCTCTGGTGAAACAATCCAAGGCCCAGTTCCAGCAAAACGGACTGATTTGGGGAGAATGTCGCCTCTCCTTGCACTTAAAATCAATTGAGTCAAACCTTTGTTATGAAGAGTACTACAAAATGCCAGAAAGTGAAAGTGTCCATAGAACATTTTAAAAAATTGAGTCCTGAGAAAGGTGTGAATCCAGGACATTTTGGGCAAATTTACTAACTCAAGCATTCATCCAAAAAAAGGCAGCCCAAATGGTAATGAAATTGCTACCTCTTTGCTCCATATACCAGTGTTCCTTTAAATTGCTTTCTCCGCTGATACAAGATTTTACTCTTTTTTTCGTTTAAAAACATTCAATACTTTTTGAAATGGCCTCTTCAAAAACTCCATTAAAAGGGTCTTCTTCTATCCTTCTGTCCTTTTTGTTAAGATTCATAAACATGTTTAGAAAGAGAAAAAGGCTGGATGAATAGTAAGAGACTTCTGTTTTTTCTGCTTTAAAAAGGACGGCTTCAAGACAGAAAGAGATAGTGAGGCACTCGAGGTTCCAGTTTATGCATAGAATTCCTCCTGTTTGTCAGGTTTTTGGTATGTAACACTTGCCTGCTTGGGTTCCTCCAACGTATAGCTGCCCTCATCTTTCTTTTTCATCCGATAGATCAACAGCATTACCAGGAATGCAGCAAACAGAGCCCCTACAACTCCACCCACAATCACAGCTGCAAACAAAGAGCAAAAAAAGACAGTTAGCTGTATATTGGAAGGTCCCTAAAGACATTTTGTCAACTGAGGTGAAGGACAAGGATCCTGTATTCTTTTCACTTCAACAGTGTCAATGATATAGGGATGTAGTGGCGAACCTATGGCATGCGTGCCCGCTCTGGCAGGCGAACCCATTTATGAGGGCACACAGAGATGCGCGCACCTGTTCCTCCTGTTCCCTGCCACCAACCCAGGCCTTTAGCAGTCTCTAGGGAGGCCTCCTGGGCCTTCAGCTATCTCAAGGGAAGTCCTGCCCCTGGAAGTCCTGCCCTGGGAAGGTGGAAGTCCCGCTCCTGGAAGGCAGAAGTCCTGCCACCTGAAAGTCCTGTCCCCCAGTCCCATCCCCTGACACTGGGTAACACCCAGTGCAGAAACACCTTTGACTTTGGGCACTTGGTTTCTAAAAGGCTCATCATCAGGGTCATCTATTACACCTGAGAGCAAAACTCTAGTTTAGGTGCTAGAAGACAAAGCTGTGGGACACACACACAGAGTGCTATCTTCCAAGAGAACAGAAAGAGCAGGATGCTTTGGAAGAATAACTAAGGTTTTGCAATTGTCGGCTTTCCAGACCTGGTACTTGAGGTGTCTGCCTTGTTCCGACTGATGGTAGAACCTGCCCTATTGTGTTGCTATATCCTTATCATGCTCATCATCCGCGTGTCACCTTTCTCCCAAAATAGGACTCAAGGTGGTTAACAAATTTTAGACAGTTGAAAACAACATAAAAGCATTCAACAGACAGATATTTTATCAGTAAACAGTCAGATGTTCTGTCTAAAGCCATATTTTAGAACACTATTTAATTTTCTTGCATTTAGGTGTACGGCAGTATATTTGTATTTTTTGTTGTACCAGAATATAATGTACTTACATGAATATTCTGTTACCATTGTAACCATTTTATTTTTTGTGCTGGCTTTATGCCGTAATAAATATTGCTATTGCTATAAAAGCATTCTAAATGTAGATATAAAGTTTGAAATACAGTACAATTAAACAATTTTAAGAAGCTAAAAACAGTACACATTAAAAAATTAAAATATATTTAAAAACTACATATAAACCTTGACAGCATAGCATTTAAAAGTCCAAGCCTCATTAGTTTGAAAAAGCTTGATGGCACAAAAATATTTAGGCAGTGAAAAAGAACTCCTGGTCACTGCTGAAACCTGAGCCTTTGGGCTCAGAGCTGAATCCAGGAGCATCCCCCAACTGCAAATCTGAGTTTTCAGGGAGGAGTGTAACCCCCATCTACTATAGGATGAATCCCTATTCCCAGATCTGTCTTTCAACTTACTAGAAGCATCCCTGTGTTGTCTGGATTAAGTTTCAATTTGTTTGTCCTAATCTAATCCATTAAAGCTGTCATGCACTAGTTTAGCATAGGAACAGGTTCCTTGAAATTAGCTGGAAAGGATTGATAGACCTGAGTAGCATCAGTCTGATTAGGAAAACTGACCTTCAAACTCCAGACTACCTCTCCCAGAAGTTTCATGTAAATGTTAAAAAGCATAGGGGAC
>NW_024810818.1:0-2861 GCF_019175285.1 Sceloporus undulatus | reverse complement strand
GGTTAGGGATAGAAGGGAGGAAGGGACGGAGGCACTTTGCCCATGCTCAGGAGAACAAAGGAGAGAGAGAGAGAAGGAGGAGGCACTTAGTCCATGCTCAGGAGTGCCAGGGAGGAAGGTGGAAATGCACTTTGAAAGGGAAGAAGGGGGTAATGCACTCTGCCCATGCTCAGGAGTGCCAGGGAGGAATGCACTTTGCGAGGGAGGAAGACAGGGATGCAGTTTGCTCATTCTCAGGAGTGGAAGAGAGGAAGGTGAGAATGCACTTTGCCAGGAAGGAGGGCACTTTGCCCATGCTCAGTAGAGGAAGGGAGGGATGCACTTTGCCTATGCTCAGGAGTGCAAGGGAGGAAGGGAGCATAGAGTTGCGCTGGAGGACCTGGAGATTCCCAGAAAAGTGCTCCCTCAAGTAAAAAGAATAGTGGTTTTTTTTTCTTTGCAGTTCTTCCACGTTCACAGGTATCCTTCACCTCTAATCCCAGCGAATGTGGAGAGACCACTGTAGTTTGCATTTCAGAGGAAGGCAACGGCAAACCATCTCGCCTAAGAAACCTGTGAAATGGATAGTCTTGCCATAATGGGTGACTTGTAGGCACATAAACACACTTCTGTAAGCAGAGCCCTTTACACTGTTGAATATTGAGCCTTGTGGTGGCACAGACACACCTAAAGATCATATTATATTGTTTTACTGAGTCTGAAATAACTCCCACACTATCACTGTTCAAGGTGGACTGACATCCCATGTAACCCAGAAGATGTGTTTTAAAATGGGGAAAAAAATTGTTTGCCACTCATTAACTACTGAAATGTTCTTCAGCCACTTCCAAACACACAGCTGTGCCAACCTGTCTGCACAATTCCCCTTGTTTCTGACAGTTTATTTTTTCCTGCTGGGTGAGCAACTGTGCCTAGACAGTTTCCCTTTTTGTAATGGCAGTGATATAGGCGGGTTATAGACCGCCGAAAAGCAGCGGTCTGGCTCCGCCGCCGCTTGCAGCGTCCGGGAGATGCAGCCTTTAAATGGCGCAATTCCCGGACGCTGCAGAGAAGGAGCGCGGAAATCGCACTCCTTCTTGGGCCCCAGAAGAGGCGCCGCAAGTGCCAAAGGGCGCACTCATGGCGTCACTTCCGGTGCGTCACGTGCGGACGCAGAGCGTCCGTTACGTCAATATGGCGGCCCCCATGTGGAAGGGGCGCTGCCATATTGTACGTATTCCATACGTACTAGGGTTAGGGGGGTGCGGAAGCACCGCCCCTTCCTAACCCTAATACGTATGGAATACGTATTTTTTGGCGGTGTGTAACCCGCCAGTGTTTTGGTTATAGCATTGAAGACTGTTAGGAGACCTAAGTGTGAGTTGGAATGAGAAGAATTTTTGCTCCAGCAAAATGGAGAAGGAATACCTTTATGAGTCTGTCCTGATTTAACAGTGTTTTAAGGCACTGTGGATATCTCACCCGGTTCCAAAATGTGAGGAACAGAGAATCACTTAGCATTCATTCATCTTCTTGTGGTGGCCTCTTAGCAGCCATGGGAAACAAATTGTGTTGTTTCCCTCAGCACAGAGCTCTCTGCCTTTCAGAAGATCTTTAGTGTAATATTAAGAACAGTTTAAAAACATGAATCTGCTGTCTGTTTTATAATCTTCCACTTGCACTTGCACACTGCTGCCAAGTCTTACTGAAGCTTTATGTTGGCTGTCAAATCAGAGGAGCTCATGTACGATATAGTATTTTCTCCCATCCGTGTTACTAGTTAACCCTCATAGCTAAAGAGAAGTGAAAAGCTACAGACAAAATCTCCTCTTCTCTGTGGAGGCAAACAATAGACAAATGCCTCTAATAACATTGTTTTTACATCCCTCCTTCATCTGTTTGCGTGTGTTATTAAGCTCTTTGTTTTAAAGTAGCCTTTTTTTTACGAAAAGCTTTCTGAAACTTGAAAGGGTGCTGCTGAGTTACAACATTATCTGAGAGCACTTGGAAGCATTAATCGATTAATTGCTGTGATTAACGGATTAATTAAAAACAGATTTAAAATGTGATTTTGCAGTTTAGTTGTGAATTGAACAGCTTCCTGTGTTTTGCTTGTGGATTCCTATTTCTTATCCTTGGTTAAAACTCCAAGAAGGAAAGGATATGTCTGCACCCAACTACATGCATCTCTGGAGTTTTGTATGAAACTAAGGCATGTTACAGATTGTCCAAAAGAGCGGTCTGCCGCCGCCCTTGTTTGCTGCGCGAAGGAGCTGCAACAGACGAACTGCGTGGCTCCTGCATGCAGCAAAAAGAAGCCACAAAAAATGGCTTCTTTTTCCGGCAAGGTTGTGATGCCACAAGGCACCAATGGCGCCCTTGTGGCATCATAAGGGCGCCGAGATGTGCAGACGCTAGGCGTCTGTCATGTCAAAATGGCGGCGTCCAAGTGTATAGGGCGCCACCATTTTGACGCCCTTGTCACATGCGAGGGGCTTCTAAAAGCGCCGCCTCTATGGGCCTGTCTATAACGCGCCTCAGTTCCTAAAAGTAGTGCCCATTTAATTCTTTGTATGCCTTGAGGACCTTTGAAGGCCAGGTGGGGTCTGCTAGGTAAAATGTTAATTTAAAATATGGCAGAGGATGCTGCGTCTTAGGTTGATTGACACCATACGTGGGAGGAACACATTAGATTTCCCTTTTGCTATTAATGAAACTAAAACTTACCATTTAGGAGGGGAGAGGTAGTATTTGCAGGCTAATAGAAATATGCTTTTTCAATATTTCAACCATTTCCTTAATAAGCATTGCCTGACTACTAATGGCTTTTGCTCCTAGCTTTACAGCTTGATTATTTACCTACTATGGCCACATGATGTTTT
>NW_024810817.1:0-2861 GCF_019175285.1 Sceloporus undulatus | reverse complement strand
GGCAGGATATGGCAACCCTAAGGACAAGGCACCACAAAATGTTGGACAATCAAGAAAAACATTGGACTAAAAACACGTAATATAAAACTTAAGCTACAAACAGTTAATATGAATATAAGTGCATGTTTCTTAGTCATGCTCAAAAGGGAAGACATTTTGAGATTCCTCTTGGACAGGCTGTATCCTGGAAAAGGAGGATGTCTGGTTTTTATCTGTGAGCCGCCTTGGGTCCCCCGGGGAGAAAGGCGGGATATAAATAAAATAAATGAAATAAATAATAAATATAATCACAAAGGAGTACAAGGCACCACAAAATGGAGGATGATCAAGGTAAAAGTTGGACTCAAAAACACTTAATATAAAAGTTATGCTAAAAACATTTAATATAAATATTAATTCATGTTTCTTAATCATGCTCAAAAGGGAGGACATTCTGAAATTACTTCTGGACAGAAGGTTGAAATGTAGCCAAGAGGGAATTGAACCCTTGTTACAGGGTTGTTGTAAGTTGGAAAGGACCTGAAAGCACAAAACAACAATATGAAATTAACACAAAGGCCTTGTGGGAATGGGTGGGTTGTTTAAAGAAGAGAAAGGGAGAATGTAAAATCCATATTTTGTTCTGGGAAAGTTTTCTGGCATGAGGGAAACTGCTGTGCAAAGAGTTCTGTGGCTTTAACAGGTGAGTGACACATTCAACAGAAGTTAGTTGTTGTGTGCCTTCAAGTCATTTCCAGCTTATAGTGACCCTAAGGTGAACCTATCATGGGGTTTTCTGGTGGCTGAGACAGTGTGATCAGACATCCTCTTTTTTGAGGGGGATGACACCATGAGCTACCGCACCAGGTGGCACCAATCCTAGTGACACCACTGCCCAATGCCATGTCATGACTAAGACCAAATGAATGACAGTGTCACATGTGCAATCTGTTGATTCCTCACAATTGCTTTAAATTGCTGTGCTTTTACTGTCTTTTTTTGCTCCTAGTGAGCCCAGAGCCTTCGGGGATGGTGCCTGAACATAAATTGATATTCTACTACACAGTCCTCCTCGTATATCTAAACCCCACAATTGAAATCACTGACTCCACATGGAGACCACTTTTTCTGCCTCCACTATAACTCCCTGCATTTTTTAACCATCTTTGCCTGATGAAGAAAAAGTTGTTTGGTTTCTAAAGCTTGCACAACTGCAGTGCACAATGGCAGAGGCAATGTCCTGAGGCATTGGGATGCTACTCTGAGTACTTCAGCGCACCACTGCATGAAAACCAGTCCCATAAGCACAACATCACTTACATTGCCATCAGCTGGATATAACTATTGCACATTGTCCAAAAACAAAAATCACTCCACAAACATAGTCTGCATTATGCCTGTGTATATCACTAATAGGATGCTGGCTAGAGGGTGATCTCTGGACAAGGGCCAGCCTAAAACATGTTGTCTGAAATGACATTTGTTTTTGTCCACAGGCAAAACACTGTCTTGCAAATCACAATCCAAAAATCCAGTTTTTCATTTAATTTAGTATTTATTAACTGCAGCTTGCAATAAAGAGAGAAGGAAATGCTGTTTATAAGCCTTCCCCAGCTGTCAGCTATGCAACTAAGTACACCAAAAAGCAATGACATTTTAGTCACCTAACCTGCCACCCACCCTTGATCTGGGGTGCTAACAAATTGTTTTGGAGCCCTCTGTGGTAATAAATTTTCACTGGCATTTGTTGCATAAAACTGTATGTATAGGTTTACAGCTAATACAATCCAGGAGGTAAGTGTAGAACTTGATCCTGAGTTCACATCCCACTTAACCCATGCCTTAGACAGACTACTAACAGTTAAATGGGTTGTTACTACAGGAACAATGGAAATAAAGAATTTAAGCCAGAGCACACACCTTTGCCTTTCTTCTAAAGAGAAGACTCCAGGGTTTTGCAGAGCAGGTAGCAGGTCAATATAGTTTGGAAAGTCCTTGTGATTTACAGTGTGGCCTTATATCTACACTGTTAAATCTGCCTATACCTCCAAGGCTCCCAGACTGGTTGGTGGAGTGAGGATGAACGAGTCTCTTTTTAAAATCACCTTCCTTGACAAGGAGGATCATCTTTTATTTTCTGATTCTGCACACACCATCCCAGCTTTTGATTGATTGATTGATTGAAATTTTATTATTAAAATTTTATTTTGCCGCTTCCTTGCTTAGCAAAGCGATATATGCAGTTACTACTGCCTGTCCCCACACTGCAAAGGGATCTTGTAGCACCTTTGAAACTAACTGCATGAAAGAAATTGTAGCATAAGCTTTCATAGAATTGTTCTACTTCCTCAGATGTACCACATCCCCACATTGTTGTATTTCCATCAGGAGGCGAAAATCAGCATATTAAAGGCTAGCGGTGAGTCTGTCCACCTCCCACAAATAGGAATATATTGCTTTTCCAAAATCCATGGTCTCCTAGTGGATGAGAAATTCACTACAACAGGATTTGAACCCTACAGAGGGCTGCAGCGCAAAAGCCGATATACTGCTGGTGTTGAATACAGAAACACACCAGTGTGACTTGGACAATATATTGAGATGTATTTAGCTGTTTCTACGACCCAGCATGGTGTAGTGGTTTCAGTGTTGGACTAGAACACTGGGAGACCAGGGTTCAAATCCCTGCTCAGCCATGGAAACCTACTGAGTGACCTTGGGCAAGTCACACTCTCTCAGCTTCAAATGAAAGCAAAGGCAAACCCACCTCTGAACAAATCTTGCCAGGAAATACCTAGGATAAGTTGGCCTTAGGGACACCATAGGTCAGGGGTAGGCAACCTTTTGGAGCCGGGGGCCGGGTTGGTGTCCCTCAGACAAGT
>NW_024810816.1:0-2700 GCF_019175285.1 Sceloporus undulatus | reverse complement strand
GGGCCACTATAACAAGTGGAGGGTCCCCCTCCATGGTGCCCCGGTCCTCCAGGCAACCGATTAATCAGCTGGCCTGGAGGCGGGGCTCCTTCCCCTTCCTTGCTCCTCCTACCACACAGGGCTATTTAAGGCCATGTGGCATTAATTGGAGGCTCACTTTTAGCTCGGCTCTCGTGACATGCAGAGCCGAGCTATAGTAGAGGGAGCGGTTCACTCCTGTTTTTCCCCCTTGAGGATTCCTTTCCTTGACCTCTGTGTTTGGCTTCAGTTCCTCTAAGATTTCAATAGGGTCTCCATTTGGTAGTGACCATGGCAGCTGGGTGATGGCTTACAGGTTCACTCAGATGCTGCTGGGAGCCTTGGTTTGGTCTTTATTTTCAGGGTCACTGGTGTGCCCAGCATGGGCCCCCCAGCTGGGCTCAAGGCAACATCCACTGTGACCTTACTTTCCTTGAGTAGTAAGTAAATAACTTTATTTTGTATAGTGTACAACAGTACAAAAATAATCCATATAAAACATGAAATATAAACATCAAATACATTGTGAAATAATACATTGCATTACAGAGTTAAATTTGACTTTAAAAACAACAACAATGTGAGGGCTCAGATGAATCTAAATAGGCATAAGGGGCCAGATACACTAAAGTTATATAACATTGGTTTGCAAAGCTGAGGATATTCAAGAATAACTGGGGTTCAAATCTATCCCAACCATCGTTTTACAGAGCTTCCTCCTTATAATTGATGTTTTAAAGGCAAAACAGGCAAAACAGGCTACCTTTTCAGAAATGCTTGTTTTGGTGTCCTCTAGTAAAAGTGTGATCAGATATGAGTCAGGGTTGTTTGATACCAACCCCAAGTCTTTGCATAAAGCATTTCTTACATCTTTATAAATTGGGCACTCCAATAAGTAATGACTTAGATCTTCAACTGAGTTGGAGCCACATGGGCAAACTCTCTCTTCCCAAATGGTCCTTTGATAATGCACTTGCACCACAGCCATGGTCATTGACTGACAACGTAGGGCTGTGAAAACATATCTCTGAAGTTAATTGTTAGTCCAACCGCACATTGAATTCAGACTAGACTTAGGGCAGTAAAGTTCATTTCACTGTTGATGGTGTAGTGAATTGAATTGACCCACTCTGTGTCACTGTGTCTTCACTGTCCCCTAGGAATACCTAAGTACCACACTGGCAGCACTACGCTCTAATCACATCCTTAAATTGAAGGTTTGTGGGGAAATTGATTGACTATTGCCAGTCCTGTTGCAAAACAACCAGGAGATGGATTCAATATTGCATGCTTTCTACAACAATTACTATCCAGTTACATGGAGAAGCAGTACTAGTGAATATATAAGATTAGACTTTACATAAGTGTGAGTACTCCCATGCTACTTAGGCATTTTGGATTTTCAGTAGAAGCAAAGAAAAATGTTGCTTTCTACATATAAAAACCATGACAGCGGAAAAATCTTCAGATGATTTTGTGATACTAGTATTAATGGGTATCTCAAAATCAGTTTTCTGGGAGCCCTCCTCCCGACCGCCATCTTTAGGGGGAGAGAAGCAGGCCAGCAACAACAGGCCTCTGCCTGCTAAGAAGACAAGCCCTCCTCCTGACCATCATCTTGCTTGTCTTTATTGCATGTTGTTTTTATGATGTGTTAATTTTTATTGATTCTGTGAACCGCTTTGATCACCTCGGAAAAGCAGTATAAAAATAAAGCATATTATTATTGCTGTTGTTGTTGTTGTTGTTGTTGTTGCTGGCCTGCTTCTCTCCCCTCAAGATGGTGGTCGGGAGGAGGGCTTAGCAATCAGTTTAGTGCGTATGCATTATGTGTATGCATATGTGTGTATCCATATGTGTATGCATATGTGTAGTTAGTACATTTCATAGAATATCTCACTTCCTTTGCCATAAATTTGGCTCTCGTGTATGATGACAAAAAGGAAAACAGAAAGGGAGAACTCCATCAAGACATTTAAGAGAAACGCAAACGGTTAAGGATGTAAAAATATGGAATCACAAAGAGGGTTGTTATAGCTCAGAAGAAGCCATGCTTGGTGATGCTTTAGCTGGCATGAGCTAAAAATCTGTTATGGAGTTTTGTTAATGACTCCAAACTTTGGAGCATATATCCTTTTGCTTAAATATGGACATAAAGCTGGTTGTTGATCTTGGGGGAATATGCATGAGAACATAGTGTGTGAAGGTGAGAACATACAGAATGGATCTGCCTTTGTGGTTTTGATACTGGAAGAAAGACCAACAGATGGGGCAGAGGGTTAGGCTTATGTAAATGTAAAGCTTACTCTCTGTTTAATTTCCCCAGTAACAGTCCTCAGTTCCATGCCTCTGAGGAAGTTAACTGAAAGCTCACTAAAATAATCCTGTTAGCTTTAAAGGTGATCCTGGATTCCTTCTCCCTTCCTCCTTTCCTTTTCATGCGGCATCAGACTTGCAGGGCCATCTCCTTCAAACTGCCATTTTGATCACTGCAAATTCCTTTTTTTCTTAGGAGCTGACCTTGGTGCTGAAAGTCCAGACTACCTCCAGCTAAAAAAAGTGTAGCATAGTTGATAGTTGATTTTGCAAGTTAATGTATTTCCTTGTTTCAGGAAGGGGGAGCAGATTTAATTTTCCCAAAGAATGTGACTTTCTGCCACTGACTTTCATGGCCTGTTCAAA
>NW_024810815.1:1633-2861 GCF_019175285.1 Sceloporus undulatus | reverse complement strand
GATATCTCCTTCTCACGGAAGCTTCCAGAAGAACCTTCATCTTGCTCTCTGATTGGTCAAGAGAACCTTCCATAGCAGTGATGTCATTCTGTGTGGGATATGGGAGGGACTGGGATTCCAGCCAATCAGGGCCAGGGATGGTGGGAGGGACTGGGACTCCAGCCAATGGCAGCCCCTCAGAGTGTCCTTCTGTTCCTAAAAGAGCATTGAACCCATGGCTTTGAGGCAGGGTTGGTCTTCCATTTTGATTCAGTGAGGCTCCTGGTGAAGGCAGTTGGTTTGGAGCCATCATGAAAGGAAGCCATTCCTAATGGCTGAATAGTGGTCTTCCTATTTCTATGCCCAGGGTAGGGAAGAGGGCCCTGGAGTGTTCTCTGCCTTGGATCCAAAAAGAACTTGACCTCCAGACAGACTAGAAATCAAATGCATAAACAATAAAACTTGCATGATTGGGAGAGGCTGCCCTAGACTTATATCAGTTTAGTAAAGCAGATTGTCAGGGCCTACATGGAAAACTTTTCATGTGCTAAAAATGTCTCCCATCACACAAGAAATTTAGATCACCAGATTGTAGCCTTTTCTTTTCCCTCTTGTCCCATTTTTGAAGATCCAGGGAGCTAAGGAAAAGAGAGGAGAGGATATTCCAATATGTCCCACTCTATTGATATTCTGAAGTGATCAAATCATAAACTGCCTCTACTTCCCCTAAGTGAAGTGGGGGGTACTCAGTTATTTCAATGGGAGGTACCTTTGAGATCCCCGTGGGCCCAATGTGGCTTGCCACCCCTGTCTTGGAGATGTCTTCAGGCTGTTTCAAGGCTCCTCCCGTAAGCCCTAGCCTCACCAAAACTGGAGTCTAATTCCAAGCCCCCTTCTCCAGTCTTTCCTATGGATTCATTTATCTATGCATTATCCCACCTTTCTCACCAAATGGACTGAAGGTGTCTCTATCCTGCCCCATCTTATGTCAGTGTGTCTAAAAGAGAGAATGGCAGAGAAGAGATGCTGAAGGTGAAATGCTTTATCAGTGCAGATGGAGAAGAGAGCAGGTGGGGGAAGATGGAGAGAGGAGGGAGAAATGGAAGGGGATCAGGGATCTGGAAGCAAGAGAAGGAGGGAAGGAGCAGAGCAAAGATGTCTGGCTCTGTTTGAACAGAACTCAGCTTGGAACTCTGGGAAAGTGCATAATAGAGGCGCCTCAAGTATTGTGAGGCAGGTGCGAACAACC
>NW_024810815.1:0-1533 GCF_019175285.1 Sceloporus undulatus | reverse complement strand
TAGAAGAATTTGAGACTTGTGAGAGAATGGAGACTGGGGAGAAACCATACAAATGCCAGCAGTGTGGAAAATGTTTTGCTCAGAAGACGCACTTTGTCGTGCATAAGAGAGTCCACACAGGAGAGAAACCATAGATATGCCAGCAGAGTGGAAAACACCTTGTAGACTAATCAAACCTTATGGTTCATCACAGAGTCCACACAAGAGAGAAAACATACAAACGCCAGGAGTGTGGCAAGTGTTTTCATTCAGGTACCAACCTTACACATCACCAAAGCATTCGTATAGGAAAGAAGCCATAGAAATGTAAGACTGTGTTAAACAATTTTCTCAGAATTCACACTTTTAGAGGCCTCAAAATCAACACTGGAGAGAAAGTGTAGAAATGTATTTTCAACCATTTTGAGATCCCCAGATGGTGGTTGCAGAGTAGAGAGGTCAGCCCTTGTACCACCAGAACTAGGAGAAAGCAGAAAACTGAGCAAATCCATAGACCCTACAATCTTTGTGCGTTGAAGAAACCAATGAATAAAGATCATAACAGAACTTTCCAAAATACATTTTTGGAAAACAAACCTTTATACACTTGGTAATATTTTGTAAAGTTCTGTTATGATCTTTATTTATGCTACTTCTGCTACAAGGTTTTTGGGTTAAAAGCACCTTGCCTTTACAGGAACATTCAATAAACCTTTGAGTTATTTGGAGCATTCTCATTCTTCATTCCATATCTAGAATCTGTGAATGATAGCATTAATTATGGAAGCATCAGCATTAGTGTTAATGAAGTGCTGCCAGAATTCAACTGTTTGCAACCATAAAAGGGGATGCTGAAGATGCATTTCTGTCTCCTTTCTAGCCCTTCATTGAAACACAAAACATCCGCTAATTCTCAAGTCAAATCCTGATTTCCCTTCTTTTCCCCAGGACCTTTTATGTCCCTGTTATTGTTTTTAAAACTGAGTAGTTTTGCTATATGTGTTATTTTTGATTTGCTGGTCTTTGATTGTAATAAAAGTTATTGATTGATTATTTCAGTTCTTCTCCTGTACGTGTGTGTTTTCTTGCTCTTTTTACATGGGACACTAGGGATGCATATATCAGAGCCTGGCATTGAGCTTCCAGTTTTCAGGGATCATCTTCAGGAAGAAGATGAGGTGCCTCTTCTCCATTTTGAAGGAAGCCCAACTCCAGGCAAGAGGAAAGGGTTCTGTGCAAATATCCATTCATCTGCTAGAGCAGTAGCTTATTATAATTTGCAAGTCTTGATTCATTGGTTTCTTCAACGCACAAAGATTGTAGGGTCTATGGATTTGCTCAGTTTTCTGCTTTCTCCTAGTTCTGGTGGTACAAGGGCTGACCTCTCTACTCTGCAACCACCATCTGGCTAGAAACAAGGAGGGTAAACTGAATGTGCTTTATCATGTCTCCCAAAGTAAGTGAGGAAGAATAGTTCTCTCATTTCGCCTTGATCTGGGAACAGACCTTTAAAATGTCTCTCTTCATTTCCACACAGGAAAGTATATTGAGTAG
>NW_024810814.1:0-2861 GCF_019175285.1 Sceloporus undulatus | reverse complement strand
GCTAGAGGAGGCCCAGAGCCCTCCTGTCTGTTGGGGCCCTGCTCTTCCCCCCCCCCCCCCCCCACTTTGCCCCAAGGTGGCTCCCTCCAACAAGACCCCTGGGGAGGCTCTTCCCAAGGGTCGGGCACCTCCTGTGTTGTCGTTTCATCATCAGGTAGTTTTAGTGGCAAGCTTTGCCATTGCCTTCCTCTGAGGCTGAGAAAGTGTGACTTGGGTGTGTGCAAGTGTGTGTGTGTGTGTGTGCATGCGCCTTCAAGGGGTTTTCTTGGGAGGTTTGTTCAGAGAGGGTTTACCTTTGCCTTCTTCTGAGGCTGAGAGCGTGTGACTGTCTCAAAGGTTTTCTTGGAATCTTTGTTCAGAGGGGGTTTGCCTTCACCTTCCCTTAAGGCTGAGAGAGTGTGACTAGCCCAGTGGGGTTTTTTAATGCCCAAGCAAGGGATTGAACCCTGGTCCTCCTCCACAACTGCCTCATGCTGCGCTTCCTGAGATGCATTTAACCTCAGAGGTGAGCCAAAATCTCCATGTCTTTGAATTCAGTTTTATTATTATTTGAAAGAAAGAAGTTGGCAGCATGAGCTTTCCAAAACCGTGCTTCCTCAGATGCATTTAGTCTCGTGGTGATCCACGCGAGAGGTTGGTTCATTGGGGGAGGGGGGTTATCGGAAGCTACACCTACTACCTGTGCCTTTGTGGTTTGAGAGTGTGCATGCATTTCCTTCTGCTTTGTGGCCTTCTGGTAGCTTCCATGCTTGCAAATATTGATATTATTATGCTTATATTTAATTATTTATTTTTGGGCTTCAGCCGAAGGAAGGGACCGAGGAGGAAAGGCCAGGCACACGCCTCCTTCTCCTTGCGGGGCTTCAGTGGAAGCTCCGCCCCCAGCATGCAGCTCCGCCCCCGGAGGGAGGAAGCTCCGCCAGCATGTGGCTCCGCCCCCGGAGGGTGGAAGCTCCTCCCCAGCGTGCGGCTCCGCCCTGGAGGGTGAAAGCTCCACCCCCCGGCTTCAGCCCCCCCAGTTGTCTGAGGGACAGCAACCCGCCCTCCCCCCCAGCTCAAAAAGGTTGCCTACCCCTGTTGTAAAGAGTAGAGAGTGCTTTGTTCACTGATAAGCTGTATAGAAATGTAAATACTATTGCTACAGTCAGTCCTCCGTATCCACAGGTTCAACCATCCATACCTTGAAAATATAATATGATATAATATAATATAATATATTCATTCCAAAAAGCAAGCCTTGATTTTGTCATTTTATAGAAGGGAAACCATTCAATTATGCCATTGTATTTAATGGTACTTGTGCATCCACAAATTTTGATATCCATGGGAGGTCCTGGAACCAAACCCAAGGGTATACTGTATCACCTCACTTTGTCAGGATATGTATCCTTAAAAGATATAAATATATTAAATAATCCCCACCTCAGCACCCTCTCCCTTGATTTTACCTCTAGCTCAGTGGTGACCAACTTATCATTGTTCATATGTTATTTAATTGCAATTCCCATCAGCTATAGACAGCAGTAATGGATACTGGGAATTACAGTTCAACAACATCCAAAGGGCTGTGCAATCCCCACTTCTGCTATAGTTTCTCACACATTAAAACTAGCTATGTTGCCTGTAAGGCATTCAAAGGACATAATTTTTGCAAAAAGGTCTAAGTATATAAATTACAGTCTTACTTTTCCCATGCAATAAGTAATATTTATTCATTAAGTTTTTGGAGCAAAACAATGACGGGGGGGGATTTCTTTTTAAAACTTTTGTCCATTTTCCTTTTTGCCCCAAACAGAATTTTAAAATAACATGTAATACAGAAAACAGATTCACAAGTAGTGGCAAACTATTCCTTTTAAAAAGTTGCTTCCCAAAGTTTGTCTCTGTGCAAACATCAGAAGCAGAACCAGAGAAGAAACTTCTGCTACAGGAGATGTTGAAGCCTTAACTGCCAAAGGAGACAGTAATATATATCAGCCAGCACTATTGTTACCACAAATGACACAAAATAGTTGTATTGCCTCAGCCATGAAACCCACTGGGTGAGCTTGGGCAAGTCACACACTCTCAACCTCAGATGGCAATGGCAAAACCTCTGAAGAAGCTTCCCAAGAAAACCCCATGATAGGGTCACTTATCGGAAACGACTTGAAGGTCCACAACTACAACAAGTTGTATTACACAAAGCACACACATCAACTGGACTTCTCACACTGGGAAGTCACCTCCAGCCATATTCTAATATCTTACTGATCACAGAGATGAATATTTATAGCTGCATTATACCTCAAAGCAATGCCACACATTTTCAGCTCCATTATGGGCCACAGGAAGCCGAGCTCCAATTCGAACTCAGAACAAGCCACAGTGACTTCCTCTGAAAGCATCTGGGTAGCATTGAGCAGAAGGAAGGCGCTGTACCAGATGACACCTGGAATGTCACCCAACCAGCCTGACAACCAAGGCAGAAGCAGGGATGTTGAGGAAACCTAACTGGTTCCTCTTACCTGCCTTTTCCAAGCAGACAACCTCTTCATCCATACAGTCTAGGGAAGAATTTTCCAGACAGAAGAAATAATTTCCCTTCCCTTTAAAAAAAAAAAAACAAAACAAAAAACATGAAAGGATGCCAATGGCTCTTATGAAACTTAATGCCTGTTTATTTGAGCTTGGGTGAGCACAAAAATAGACGACTTAACACAGAGATTACTCACAAAGTGACTCAAACCACAGCCACACTATACACACAGAAATAACCAAATTACAAGACTTAAGAACCAAGCGATCCCAATGGCTGCAACTCCATGAACAGTGTGATGAGGCAGCTAAAAAGGCCAATGCTATTTTAGGCTGCATCAATA
>NW_024810813.1:0-2862 GCF_019175285.1 Sceloporus undulatus | reverse complement strand
ATATATATATATATATATATATATATATATATTCAGTTACATAACATAACAATAATGACTGACTGAAGCACTGTATATGTAAAGTCATGAAAAGTAACCCCCCTCCCCCAAATTATCATTTTCTGTTAAGGTCCATAAGGAATGAATACCATCTTTCTCAGTGAAATAAATGAGAGAATATCAGATAGAAACAAACTTATCGCCTCTTCTCTTCCTCTAATTACTTGATGCTTCAAGTTAATTACTCTGATAGCGTAGCGTTCCAAACTGTTCAGACCCTGTTCACCCAATTTATACCTTGCTGTCCTTTCCAATATGGACAATGCCCAAAATCATTATAATGAATTGATGAAAAAGGAATTGTTGGATTTTCCTCTTGGAAGATTGACAAAAGTAGCAGAACTCCTATTTGTTTCCTATTTTGCCATGTGAATTGCTTGATTAAACTTTCTTCTTGGTCCCAACAATATGTTCCTTTAGGACAAAAGAACCACATGGATAACAAGGGGTGATTCCTCCAATATGCAGGAGAAAGACAGGAGGTTACTATTGAGTGTTTAGAAAATAGATATTTCATGCGGTAGATTAATGGAAATATTTGCATCCTCTGTAAGATGTTTTTGGAAAGATAGAAACTCACCCTTCCCAAATTCTGGACTGGTTTATGGAATCTATGGCCCGTTACAGACCGCCCAAAAGGGGTGGTCTTGGGCCACTGCCGGTTGCAGCGCAGGGAAGCCGCTGCAGCCAAACCGCGTGACCCCCCCGCGCTGTAAAAAAGGAGCATGAAAATCGCGCTCCTTCCGGCAACCCGGAAGAGAGGTCGCAAGTGCCAAAGTGCGCACTCGCGACATCTCTTCCGGGTTTAGACGTCTGGATGCTGTGCGTCCATTACGTCAAGATGGCTGCGCCCGTCTGTATAGGGCGCCGCCATCTTACCGTATGGAATACACGCGAGGGGCAAGGCGCGTCCGGAAGCACCGCCCCTCGCGCGTATTCCTGGTGCAATGACGGCGCCGCTTAGGCCCGTCTGTAAGGCGCCCTAGTATCAGCAAGAGTGATCTCCTGCGTACCGAGAAGTTACTGTTTAACTAATATCTTACTAGTACTAGATGCCTCTAAGAGTATGAGGCAAGACCTAGCATGGTTTGGGACCATCTCCAAGTCATGATAGACTTTATTTGTGTATTATTTCTTGAACAGAATCAGATGTTGCTGGAAATTCAATAGCCACTAAGTCCAGTATTTTTTACTACCTTGGATGCTAAGTTTCCGTCCCTGACAATTCAGCCCCATTTCTATTATGCCCACTACACTTAAAGTCCTCATCTTATGCCCCCAAGGCTAGTAGAAAGGAAGCTTAAGGAAGACGATATGAAGTCCTACTATTTGACAACAGTGAAGTTTGTGAACAGCACACTTTGAAGCGAAGCTCCCATCTCCAGTGAGGTGGTTCCCAAGAGTAGAGTAATTAGTGGGAGTAATAGGGTATACTTTGTGGCTTCGACCACACCATCATGGCAGTAAGGCTGAGTAAGTCTTTCTTGGAAGTAAAATAAAAGGGAAAGGCAGAAAAAACTAAAACAGTGAAGATAAAGCATCTGAGAAGAATGGAAGGAGTGTCTTAAGGTTTTATATGTGTCTTGAGGTATCTAAGGTTTGATTTAACTTCTTAAGGTATAAAAATAGCCCGAGAAACATGAAAAGCACTGTAGTCAAAGGAAACATCGCTACATTGGTCTGTGGACCTCTTTCACTATGAAAGGGATTCTGTTGGCATGTTGTCTTGGAAACCCATATTGTACTTGGATGTTTGAGTCCTAGTCTGAATTGCCCACATTTCCATGACCCTACAGTGGGTCATTGAAAAGAACTGAGTAAATAAGACTGTCTCGTGGGGGTTTTCATGTAATTTTGCACACAGTATGATGGTTTGAGGTCCAGTCAAAGGTGTTTTTTTGTCTTTTTAGGATTACCTGGCATAAATCCTCCTTGAGGCATGATTAAAAACAGTTCTGTCTTATTGTTAAGTTGCATGGGCTAAGCTTGACTTGGCCTTCTTGCTCCCCAATGGAGACGGACTAAACCCCTGTCCTTCCCTTTCTCTCTACTGGCTTTATCATCTCTTGCTCATCTCCTGGTATGCTTCCTTCTTAAAGGGCAAGAGCTTTTTATAAAATGGATTCAAGAACAAGTACTCTGTATACAGCCTTCCTGGAATAGGTTTCCTCAATCTGATATGTTCTAGATATATTAGAAGAGTAGATGGTGATGGCAAGAGATGTAGACCAACATATCTGGAGGGATCTACTTGGGGCTGCTGTGAACTCTTAGTGGGGGTGGTTTTTTTTAATTCTGGAAGTATGGTAACCAGCCTCTTCTACACTTTTGTCTTTTATGTGATTTGGAAAAGCAAAATACAGTATGAAGCATATATGAGATATAGGCTTGTAGAAGATGAGTTCTTGAAAAGATGCAGAAGGAGCCCAGAGAAGCCCAGGTTGCAAACTGGCTGTGTACGGCCCAGTGAAGGGGAAATACAGTAAGATCCGCCTTCTTAAAGTTACATCCCACATCTGTCGCAGAAGCAAAGCCAATGCGATAAAGTCTTATATGTTTAGTCAGAAGTACTCCAGATATAGTATCGCACCCCAAGGTTATGGCTATTTTGTGAGATTTCATTGTGGCTTACTATCAAAAAGTCTGCAGTTCTAAGAACACGTAGGTGAATTTTTCTGGAATATAATCCTTAGTTTGCAAATCCTAACTTGCGCCAGTGGAATCAGAGAGAAAACTTTCTCTTATTACTCTGAAAATGCTAAGCATGGTGTTTTGAACCAGAAGATAGACATAATAAATGTG
>NW_024810812.1:0-2862 GCF_019175285.1 Sceloporus undulatus | reverse complement strand
GTGTGTTGGATAATTTCCTATTAAATGTGGAGAGAAGTCATAAATATGCTTTTTAAAATGGTTAACCACTATTTTCGGTACAAAGGATTTTGAACCTGCCAATCATCAGGGAAAATGAACCTGAAATCTTTCTCCTTTTTCCTCTCTTCCTACGGACTCACCTTTATGATGAACAAATCTATTTATGATGCTTAACGCTCCATTTTTGAAGAAATACGGGGTGCATCTTACATTTACTCCATAACTTTTATTAAAAGCTGATTACTTTCTGAATCATGTTTACGCTTCACAGTAGATTGCTTTATCCCTTTTAAACTAAAGTAATCCCTGCAAATAAAAATGGCCTTGTCAACATGTGTATTCTTCTGTTTATGGCAACTGAAAATTTACCTTAGAGATGTATTGTTCTTTCTTCAGAGAACAGAAGGATTCCAATTCTTCTTAACCTGAAAACTTTCTTTCAAATCTACAAAGAGCTCATTTATAAAAAAGATGGTGTCACCCTTTAACTGTAATAAGTCTTTCCCCGTTCTTAGCTCTAAGCGACTGTCAAGTGAAGGAAAACCAGGAATCTGTTCTCTTCCTAATAAAGGAACCTACCTTTTAGCCACTTACCAAAATGGAGATATTTTTTGGTAACACTTTTCACTTTTCCGTTCTTGAAGGAAGATGAGTTCTTTACCTTGTGTCACGTATTTCGGTTCATGTCTTGAACTTCCATCCTTTTCCTACTCAAATGTTATTTAGAGAGCCAGGCAAAACAGAGCACATAGATCTAGAAATACTACAATGTGCACCACTTCTGCTGGATTGTTGTGTTTAAGTCTCTCCAAAGCATAAAATTGTTTGTTCAAGAGCTATGTCTTTTAAATCTCACCTCACTGCTTTGCTATAATATTGTGCATTTTAATGAAAAACAGCTTTTTTCAACTGATACTCTTTAAATCATTTGGCTTCTGTTCTTCAACCTATGTTAATGTATCATCCATTGAACTTTCCTGTTGCAATTCTTCCAAGATTAGATAAATAACAATGATAAATATAAAGACTGTCTTTGTGTAGATGAGATCTTTAAATATTATTTTTAGTTTTTAAACAATAAATGTTCTCATACCTGCCTTTTTCTCACCTATTCCCTGTTGTAGTTATTGCACTTCCATATAGTGTGTTTTTGGAGGTCAATAGTTACTTACTCCGTTCCTCTCCTGGTTGAGCTGTGAGTATCTGCTATAGACATGGCTGGAGAGACATACAAAAGCAGCATTTATTTTGTGTCTTATATACAGGAACGTAAACCCTTTCCTGTTTATTAAATGAAGAGCATCCATGCCTGGTGATAGCATTTTTAGAAAAGAATTTGATTATGACTTTTTAAGAAACAGAAACAATTACCTTCTCAGAGAGAAAGACGTCACTTAAATTATCAAAACCATTTCAGCAAACAGCCAGAAAAAGTGACCATGTACCTGTTTTCCTTTGCAATCCATACGCCATAAAGACCTTCTTCTAAGTTTCTGAAGTTCATCTATAATGTTTCTCATTCTCCTCTTTTGGAACGCTCTTAAAAAAGATTAACCAGGATTTTTGGTACATAGGATTTTGAACCTGCCGATCATCAAGGAAAATTAATCAGGAACCTTTTCCCTTTTCCCTTCCTTCCTACGGACTCACCTCCATGATGGGAATATTCACTTATGGTGCTTTGCAATCCTTTTTTGAAGAAACATGTTGTGTGTCTTACATTGCTTCAGATTATTGATTAGGAGCTGATTGCTTTCTCAGGTTTATACTTTACAGCAGATTTCTTTATCCTTTTTAAACTAAGCTAATCCCTGCAAGTAAAAATGATCTGGTCAAATTCTGTGTTCTTCTAAGATTATTGCAGATGAAACTGTACCTTAAAGATGTATCTTTCTCTCTCTCTTCATAGGTTTCCACTTCTTCTTGACCTGAAAATTTCCTTTCAGATCCACAAAGAGGTCATTTGTAAAAAAATTTAACCTTAATAAATATTTATTAACCTTTAACCTTTAACCGCAATAAATATTTCCCAGAGCCAGGCACCAAGTGAAACTGTCAAATGAAGGAAAATAAGAACTGTTCTCTTCCCAATAAAGGGACCTACCTCTCATAGACTTACCAAAATACTGGAGACACTCCTTGGAAATGCTGTTCACATTTCTCTTTTTGAGGAAAGGTCTGTTTTATACCTCTTTTCAGATACTTTGGTGCATATTTGTGCTTTTCTTAACATTGACAGGAACTTTCTTCTCTCTCCTAGTTAAATGTTCTTTAGAGAGTTAGGAAAAACAGAGTATATAGAACTACAAATAATACAATGTCTACTACATCTGATGGATTGTTATGTTTAAATCTTTCCAGAGTATATAACTTTTTGTTCTAGAACTAATTCTCTTAAATCTCACCTGACTTCCTTGATATAGTGTTGTGTATTTTAAAGGAGCAGAACTTCTTTCCTGATCCAATTTATTCTTCATATCATTTAACCTCTGCCCTTCCGCCAATGTTAATATATGATCCACTGAGCTTTCTTTTGTTTCAGTTCTCCTAATAGTAGATAAATGACATATTAAATGTAGAAAGCGTACCATTTAGCTGCGGTCTTTATATTTTGCATTTGTTTTTTTAAACAAGAAAAGTTCTTACGTTTGCCTCCTTCTTACATACATATTATTGTAGTTATTCCAGTGCACAAATTTAGCTTCAGTTTCATCTAGTTTGACTTTTAGAGTTGGTAAGTACTTACTCAGTTCCTCTCCCGGAGGAGATGCAAATCTGTGCTTTAAAGAGGCCCGGAGAGGCTTACAAAAGCTGCATTGATCTTGTATGCTCTGCTCAAGG
>NW_024810811.1:379-2862 GCF_019175285.1 Sceloporus undulatus | reverse complement strand
ATGGTGCTTCATGAACTAGTGTAGAAATGTGTTTGGGGGGGGGGGGGGGGAATCTCTGCTTTTGCCCTGGGAAACTTACAGTATGAATTTTGGCAATGTAAGAGCCAACAGAATGCAAGGAAAGAAAATTAAATTTGTTTCACAATGTAGAGAAATGCCTTATAGGAGATCACACATGTGAGGATTCTGAAGTCTTAAGGTTTATATATATATAGCTTTTCTCAAGAGAAATGACATTGCAAGTTTGAGGCACATAATCTCATTGAAACAGTATATTGGTGTCAAAAGCATTTCACAAGTAGTAGTGTTTTCTCACAAGCATGCCCAGTTACACACACAGAACTTTCTCACTTTTTTAACTTGGTGGGTGGAGAACTAATTGACTTTTCCCCACAACAAGTGATCTCATGCACCCATTAATGGCCATAGTTGCACAACAGTGGAGTCTGGTTTACACCCTTCCTCTAACCAGGAACCATGTCCGACAAACCTCTTTTATCGAGTGTATTTACCTGACCCTAAAGGCCAGAGACAGTCTGGGGATTCTGTTGGTCTACCGGCCACCCCGTGCACTAACAGACTCCCTGGCCGAGCTGACACAGCTGGTCTCGGAGCTGGTGTTGGAGTCCCCCAGGCTTCTTGTCCTGGGGGACCTCAACATCCCTCTCGTGGCCAGCCATAATCCATCCGGTGCGGCTTGGGAATTCATGGATTCTATGACTGCCATGGGCCTGTCTCAACTGGTCATGGGGCCGACGCATCCTGCGGGTAATACACTCAATATGGTCTTTTGTACGGATATGGAAAGTCTGTGGGCGGAAGTAACTAACATTTCCGCCCTGTCATGGACGGACCATTTCCTGGTGGAGGCAAAAATCAAGGCATCTACCCAGATCCCTCCCGGGGGTGGCGGACCTACTAGAATGGTCTACCCTCGAAGGCTGATGGAACCCAAAAGGTTCCAAGAAGCCCTAGAGGGGTATATGGTTGGATGTGACGGCGATTCTGTTGATGCCCTGACTACCATCTGGGACACTGATCTCTCCAGGGCTATACACAGTATCGCTCCCAAGCTTCCTCTCAGGGCTGCTTCCAAAAAACAGCCCTGGTATACTGAAGATCTCTGGGCAAGGAAGCAGGTCCTGCGACGACTAGAGCGCAAATGGCGGAGACATCAGGATTTAGCTGATAAGGCACTCCTAGCCTCTCTTTTAGATGACTATGGAGTGGCGATAGACGCAACAAAGAATTCGTTCTATGCTGTGCGTATCGCGTCCGCGGAGTCGCGTCCAGCAGAGCTGTTCAGAGTAGTGAGTGAGCTTACGCAGCTTCCCTCCTCTCTGAACCCTATTTTGGAACCATCCAAGGCCTGCTGTGACCAATTTAACAACTTCTTTGTGGATAAAACCTCTCGGATAAGGGGTGATCTCGATGCCATTATTGGGTCAGAATCCAGTGTAGAGGCCTCCAGAGCTTCCATGGATCTATTGTACTGGATCATTTTGAGTCTGTAAGTACCGAGGATGTGGACAAGATCCTTAGAAGCTTAAGGAAGACAACCTGCTCTCTCGATCCCTGTCCCTCATGGCTGGCGGCTCAGGGGTGTGTGGGTGTAACCACCTTGTTACACCAAATTATTAATACATCATTCAGGGATGGGCAATTTCCAACCAGCTTGAAATTGGCCGTAGTGAAACCGCTGATCAAAAAGCCCTCCCTTGACCCCCTGATGCATAGTAACTATCGGCCCATTTCGCTATTGCCATTTTTGGGAAAGGTGATCGAGAGGGCGGTTGCACTCCAGCTTCAATCGATCTTGGATGATACTGATTATCTAGACCCATTTCAAACTGGGTTCTGGGCGGGCTATGAAGTTGAGACTGCCATGGTCGCCTTGGTCGATGATCTCCGTCTGGGCATGGACAGGGTTAGCGTGTCCCTGTTAGTGCTCTTGGACATCTCAGCGGCTTTCGATACCATCGACCATGGTATCCTTCTGGAACACCTGAGAGAGTTAGGAATTGGGGGCACTGCGATCCAGTGGTTCCGTTCCTACCTCTCGGGCAGGTTCCAGATGGTACAGCTGGGAGACGTGTGCTCCAATAAGAGGGCACTTACATCTGGTGTCCCTCAAGGAGCCATTCTGTCTCCCATGCTATTTAACATTTATATGAAACTGCTGGGAGAGATCATCCGGAGACACGGGGCGCGGTGTTATCAGTACGCTGATGACACACAAATATATTTCTCTGTGTCTCCGACTGATGCAGTGACCAGGGATGGCATCTCTCCTCTTGATGCTTGTCTGGACTCGGTAATGGGCTGGATGAGGGAAAACAGACTCAGACTGAATCCAGAGAAAACAGAAGTACTTGTGATAGGTTCCCCAGGTCCAGGTTTGGAGATTTGTCCACCTGTCCTAGATGGGGTCACGCTTCCCCTGAAGGACTCTGTTTGCAGTCTGGGGGTGCTCCTGGACTCAT
>NW_024810811.1:0-279 GCF_019175285.1 Sceloporus undulatus | reverse complement strand
TGATCATCCGGAGACACGGGGCGCGGTGTTATCAGTACGCTGATGACACACAAATATATTTCTCTGTGTCTCCGACTGATGCAGTGACCAGGGATGGCATCTCTCCTCTTGATGCTTGTCTGGACTCGGTAATGGGCTGGATGAGGGAAAACAGACTCAGACTGAATCCAGAGAAAACAGAAGTACTTGTGATAGGTTCCCCAGGTCCAGGTTTGGAGATTTGTCCACCTGCCCTAGATGGGGTCACGCTTCCCCTGAAGGACTCTGTTTGCAGTCTGG
>NW_024810810.1:0-2862 GCF_019175285.1 Sceloporus undulatus | reverse complement strand
TTTATTTTCTTAAGACATTTCTGTCTCAGGGTGGCATAAAGATAAAATCAATGCTAACAAGATAACAGAATTTAAAACAATAAAAATAATATAGACCAAAATATGTTAACAACATTGACAAGTTAAAACAGGTTTAAAAGATTACAACAATTTAAATGACTGCATACTATTTGAAGTAATCAATAAAGCCCAAAGGTTTTAATACATAACTGTGTTTTTATTTGACAGCTAAAGGAAACCAGCATTGGTGCCAGTCAGGCCTCCAAAGGAAGGACATTCTTACTTGGGGTGCCACAACTGAGGAGGCCCTCTCCTGCATCCTAACACACTCTATTGACTTCATTAATGAGACACAGAGGAGGACTCCTCACAGCAGATCTCATCCCTCTGCCCAGCACTTATAGAAAGAGGTGCTCCCTCAGCTATCAAGGTCCGAAGACATTTAGTGCTTTAAATGTTGTCACAAGAACCCTGAATTCAGACCAGAATATTGGCAGCCAGTACAATTCCTTAAGAACTGTCATTATGGGATGTCTATATGGTATTCCAGTCAGCAGTAGAGCTGCTGCATTTTGCACTAGCTGCAGCTTCTGAGTCTTTATTAAGGTCAGGCCCATGTAGTGTGCATTGCAGTAGTCTAATCAGGAGGTTACCAGTGCTTGTGTTAGGTTATCTCTTTCCAGGAAAAGCCATATCTAGGGCACTAACTGAAGCTGGCACCAAACGCTCTGAGTCACAGAATCCATTTGCACCTCCAGTGACAAGGATGGGTCTAGGAGTACTCCCAAGCTACTCATCTGCTCCTTCAAGGGAAGTCTAATCCCATCCAGGATATGCTGTGTATTCTCCTAGATGCAGGAACCCCCAGGCCACAGGGCCCCCATCTTACTGGGATTCACCATCAGTTTATTAGCCATCATACAGCTCATTACAACATCCAAGTACTGGTCTAGCATCTGCATAACCCAAGCTGGCTCCAATGAAAATGAGAAACAGAGCTGGGAACCATGAGCAACACTAAAGCCCTTAATGACCTCTACCAGCAGCTTCATATATATATTGAAGAACAAGAGGAATAAAATTGAACTCTGTGGCACCCTACAGCTTGATAGCCATGCAGGCATACAAGAATTCTCTAACTCTTCTCTCTGGAAGTGGCCCTAGATCTAGTAAAACCAATCTGAGGCAGTGCCTGTTACTCTCATCCCACAAGACAGTACAGGACAGTAAGACAACATGCCAATCCAGGAAGGGAGATCTTCTTCAGAAGAGGGTATACTACAGTCTCCTTCAAAGCAGTAGGCTTTTTCTCCTGATGGATTAAAGTGTTTACAGTTTACAAAGCTGGGAGCTTCCTGGTTTTGAAAAGAGGCAGGCTGAACTCAAATTCTAGTCGAAAGTTAGCCAGGCTGCATTCAGCTGGCAGCATCGGTGGCAAACACATGCAATAACATCTGGATGGATCCCAAATTAGAATTGAATTCAGCAGCAGTAAATAGCTTTTTTGTTTTTTTAGCAATGTGATAAATTCCTAGGCCTCGTTTCCACTAGAGTATGAATCGATTTCCTGATCAATTTATATGTGTGTCTTTCACACTGGGAACCGTTTTAGACATGACTGCAATTCAGGGGAGTGTTCTAACAATGGGAATGATGGATCTGATTCGCATCTTGCCTGAAGTTGAGGTGGCGAGCTGGCCTCCCTTGGCCTTGCAAGCCCTCACCTTGCAGAGCAGGCTCCTGCTTTTAGGCACCCATTTTGGGGGCTGCTCAAGGACGTAGCCAGGATTTTAGGAATGGGGGGGGGTCCACACTAAGTGCCACCATTACAATGGGGCTTGGGCACGGCGGCACAGAAGCACACACCATTCATTTTTCTAATGGAAGGGGGGGTACGGACCCCAAGAAACCCCCCCCCCCGGCTACATCCCTGGGCTGTTATAATCATGGAGGATAGCGGTCCGCAGGGAGAGAACTGGGTGTGGGACCTCTCTAGCCTGATGGTCGCTTCTATTATTATTATTATTATTATTATTATTATTATTATTATTATTAAGCTTTATTTATATAGCTCTGAAAAAACAAAGCCGCTCAGCTGGTTCCTCTGGGGGTCTCTTCAGGTGGGCATTCTGTTCCTGGCTCCTCTCCTCCCTCCCTCCTTCCCTCCATCCCTGCCACCTTCCTTCTCCTCCTCTTCCTTTCCTGATGTGATCTCTGGGGCCAAAGTGGGGCCAGGGCAAGGAGGCCCCAGGCTTGCTTGTGAGAGAGCCAGCAGGAAAGGAGAAGGAGAGGGATACAGAGTGCCACTGCCTCCACTGCCATGGATAGAGAGGGGCCCCTGGAGGGTTCTGGCAAGCAGCAGCGAGGCGAGGAGCGCACCTGAGGGCACCCCATATGTAGGAGGTAGAGCAAGAGCTTCCGGGGCCCAATCCTTCCCGCCATTCCACCACCCCTCCTCTGTTGTTGTTGCTGTGTGCCTTCAAGTCTGACGTGCAGTTTTCTTGGCAAGGTTTGTGAAGGAGTTTGCCTTTTCTTTTCTCCTCCTCTTCTTCTTCTCTCCATGGCAGCCATTCTTCCTTTCCCCTGCCCCTCAAGTGTGAATGACAAAGGGAAGTAAATGGCCCGGGAGAGATTCGATCACAAAATAACCCAGTTTCCACAACGAGTTATTTTGTAGTGGGAATGAAAACCTAGATCTATTACAATTTTTATTAACAGCCCAAATCATGAGCAAAATCTTTTTAAAGTCCCAGTATTTCCCAACCAATTTATCACCTGTCTTTCTAGTAAACCAGGTGTGTGTAGAAGACCAGTGACTCCTATTTCATCTTTAATCACGTAATAATAATGTGTAATTCACAC
>NW_024810809.1:0-2862 GCF_019175285.1 Sceloporus undulatus | reverse complement strand
ACCTGGTGTTGGGGAGAAGTGACTGCTGTGGCCTCCAGAGGGCCATTTGGGATCTGGAATGATTATAGAGCCCCCCAAAAGATCAATGCCCCCAGGCTATTTGAAAGTGCAGTGCTACAGCTTCCCGAGGGCCATTTGGGCTCTGACATGGCTGTTTGGCAAATGAGAAAGGGATGCAACACACTTCCTCACTCATACAGCAGCCACACCAGACACACTGGGTGTATCACCCCACTGGATGTACAACCCCCTTTGGGATGTCACCTGGTGTGGTCCGCACTCCCTGCACTCACCTATTGATGTCACTGGTCAACTGTAATCAGGATTATTACATTTTGCCTGTTGTGTATTTATCAGGCAGCTCTCAAGGTCATGGTGCATAAACACATCATTCATAGTCAGTGCAGCCAATGCTAGGTGCGGTGGTCCAATAACATTTAGAGGACCTCATAGTTCTCACCTCTTGCATATATCTATGCCTTATGTATGTATGTTCCTACAAGTCACCTGTCACTTTCGATGACCCCATAAATTTCATAGAGTTTTCATAGGCAAGGAATACTTAGAGGTGGTTTTTTCAGTTCCTTCCTCTGAAATATAGCCTAAAACACCTGTGATTCCTTGGCAGTCTCTCATCCAAGTACTAACTTCCATAAGCAGACAGGATCTGGTGCCTTTGGGGTATTTAGGCTAGATTGCCTTACACAGATATAAAATAAGAGCTTGGAAAAGTTAGTTTTTTCTGGTCTATTGCTCACAGAATGCCTCAGGCAGCATGGCTTCTGACCCTTGTTGTTTGCTGGTCTGTACCTTCAAGTTGACTTTGATTTGTGATGACTTCATCCTAGGGTTTTGTTGGTTAGTTTTGTTCAGAAAGACTTATCCACTGCCTTCCCCAGAGGCTGACTGAGTGTAATTTGCCCAGGGTTACCCAGTGGGTTTCCATGGCTGAACAGGGATTTGAACCTTGGTCTCTGAGAGACTTTGTCGGACATTAAAACCGCTACACCACACCGACTGGTAAAAGGTTCCAAGCTCAGCAGAAAAAGTAAAGTCTCCAAGCTCTGCATTTAAAAAAGCCTGTGGTTGTTGTATCTTCCTCTTCAACAGCAGTGGATGGCTTCCATGTCAAGAATACAATGATTCCACACAAGGTTTAAAGGAGCTCTCTCCAGAGTGCCGGCCTGACCTTTAACAGAAAAAAAAGAGATAAGTTTCCTAGTGCTCAATAGATGGCTGTTTTATTTTGCCTATGTATACTTTCTGGAGGACTAAATGAAGACTTTAATCTCCTAGGAGGCCTATAAATGAAACAAATGTGTAAGTATTAGCAGGCCCATTTGCCGATACAAAGGTTGCACAATATTAGCCTCCAGCAGAAGCGTGATGTATCGAAACCATCATCTAACCACCTCAATGCTGAATTGTGCAAACATGGATTAGGGTCTGTCTTGGCCTGAGGTTTTGCCCTTGCTGCTCCTCCTGACCAGCTTCGATAGGTCCTGTGCTCATCCCTGCATTTGAACCTGCACAGAAACGTTGCCTGTGGTCCATTTGAAGGAAAGTAGGGCTGGGCTGGGAGAGGGGCTGCGGTGTATCATTTCTCCTCAGCCTTGCAACATTAATCAAGGGCCCTTTGATCTGCTGTCTTGAGTTATAAAGACATTCCCAATTTCCCAAGCTGAGCAGTCAGCCTCAAACTAGCAATCAGTTTTAATCACAAGTGTAACTGTGTAGATTGCCAGTGATAAGTGCACTCCGCAGGCAGCTGTGATGTAATGAATATGACAGGTTGAAATTGGGATGGGAGGTTATTTTTGGGCAATGCAGAGAACCACAAAATTAGAGGCAGCACAGAGAGGAAGAGGCAAAGGACTTGCGGAGGTTTTTTTTTCTTTCCAAAAATTAAAAATGCACCAGATGAGCCCAGACGGCATATCTCCCACTTCTCCCCCACCCACCCATCTTGTACCCCAATTTTTCTGTCTGGCAAAAGGCATTTAAGTAATCAAAATTAATTTTGCATTTGAATGAGTCTGGCAGAATCAATCAAACAGGTGACCGCACCTGGCATAGTATGTCATAAGAAAATTGGGAGGGGGGGGGGCAGTTGGAAATAACAGGACTCCTGGTGTTACTTTGTGGTGTTCTGCTGCCATTTTTTCAAGGAGCTCAAAATGGTGTGCACCTTATGTATTTCTCCTCTTCATTTCTGTCCTCACAACCAGAGTGGATCCATTACTAAGAATCATAGAGTTGGAAGATATCCTCAAGGGTCATCCAGTCCAACCCCATTCTGCCATGCAGGAACTCATAATCAAAGCATCCCCGGCAGATGATCATCCAGCCTCTGTTGAGAATGAAACTCAACCACACTCCAAGAGAGCACATTCCACTGTCTAACAGCTTTTACCATCAGGACATTCTTCCTAATGTTGCGGTCGAATCTCTTTTCTTGTCATTTGCATCCATTGCTCTGTGTCCCAGTCTCTGGAACAACAGAAAACAAGCTTGCTCCATCCTCAATAAGACACCCCTTCAAATATTTAAACATGGCTATCATGTCATGGAATCATGTCTGTCTTTTCGATTACCTGCCTCTCGATCTGTGTACATGTGTTAAATATTTACTCTGCGTCTGTCTCTGTAATGCCTCTCAAAGTCTCTCTTGGTTATCTCTTAGATTCCTTTGATTGCATTGTAAATCTTCTTTATTTTTTTTTAAAAATAAAACCCAGGGAGATTCATCCTTTAAATTATCACTTTTTTAAAAAAGTAAAATGTGAAGGTTAACAAATGCTTTTCGCAACATGTCGGGAAAATAGTTAAGCTCAGAGCAATGTAGCCTTTACCACCCACCAA
>NW_024810808.1:1635-2862 GCF_019175285.1 Sceloporus undulatus | reverse complement strand
AATCCCGATAAACGGCAAGGGGCTCCCATCTTGTGACCCTGATGGACGCAGAGAAAGAGAGTTTCCCATGTTCTCTGCCTCAGATCAGCCACTCCTAGCCAATAGCCTGACCCAGGAGAAAAGCAGGCTAGAAATACCATAAACACATAAAAATAAGTTGGTTTGTTTTGGAGAATCCATGGAGAAGGAGGGGAAACTGATTTTATCAATACAAATAAAACAGATGTTACGGTCTTATCCTATAAGACCAGATATCCACATTGTGGTCATAGTGGCCTCATGCAATTGGACATTAGGAAAGCTCCTCCTGCCAAATTATCTCTTTCAGTCTCAAAGGAGCTGTGAGACACTGATTTTACAGAGTAACAAGGGCATATATCTTTGAGTCAACGATCACAGCACAGCAGAACCCTGAGGTCATATGAACTCACAATGGAAGTTCAGCGACGTGGCTCAAAAGGTTCCAGAATGCATCGACTTGGGCACTAGGGCTTTGAGAACGCAACATGGCTGGATCTAGTCTGCTTCCTCTCCTGGTTCTGCCGTTGTTGGTCTTCAGCCTGAGAGGTCAAGAAGCCCCCACTGTAGAAGAAGAATCTTTCCGTCTACAGATCTGCCATGGGGCCCTCGAGTCTTTTTGCGGATTTGCATTTTGGTGTTCGTGGATGTGGATGTGGGTGGTTAAGCAATGGGGGAGCAGAAGACAGCAGAGGCCAGGCAGAAGCAGGAGGGCATGGCAGGAGTGGTAAACTTCAAAAGCCACTCCTCCAGCCCTCAGGAAGACCAGGAGACAAGCCAGAAGCAAGCCTTCCCTCTTCCCCCAACTCCACCAGGGGCACAGAAGGCAGCTGAGGCCAGGCAGCAGCAGGAGGGCATGGCAGGAGTGGCAAGCTTCAAAAGCCAGCCCTCAGGAAGACCATCAGCCAAGCCAGAAGCAAGCCTTCCCTCTTCCCCCAACTCCACCAGGGGCACAGAAGGCAGCAGAGGCCAGGCAGCAGCAGGAGGGCATGGCAGAAGTAGCAAGCCTTAAAAGCCACTCCCCCAGCTCTCAGGAAGACCAGGAGACAAGCCAGAAGCAAGCCTTCCCTCTTCCCTCAACTCCACCAGGGGCAAAGAAGGCAGAAGAGGCCAGGCAGCAGCAGGAGGGCATGGCAGGAGTGGTAAGCTTTAAAAGCCACTGCTCCAGCCCTCAGGAAGACCAGGAGACAAGCCAGAAGGAAACCTTCC
>NW_024810808.1:460-1535 GCF_019175285.1 Sceloporus undulatus | reverse complement strand
CCACCAGGGGCATAGAAGGCAGCAGAGGCCAGGCAGAAGCAGGAGGGCATGGCAGGAGTGGTAAACTTCAAAAGCCACTCCTCCAGCCCTCAGGAAGACCAGGAGACAAGCCAGAAGCAAGCCTTCCCTCTTCCCCCAACTCCACCAGTGGCACAGAAGGCAGCAGAGGCCAGGCAGCAGCAGGAGGGCGAGGCAGGAGTGGCAAGCTTCAAAAGCCACTCCTCCAGCCCTTAGGAAGACCATCAGCCAAGCCACAAGCAAGCGTTCCCTCTTTCCACAACTCCACCAGGGGCATAGAAGGCAGCAGAGGCCAGGCAGCAGGAGGAGGGCATGGCAGGAGTGGTAAGCTTCAAAAGCCACTATTCCAGCCCTCAGGAAGACCAGCAGCCAAGCCAGAAGCAAGCCTTCCCTCTTCCCCCAACTCCACCAAGGGCAAAGAAGGCAACAGAGGCCAGGCCGCAGCAGGAGGGGGGAGCTTCAAGAGCCATTCCTCCAGCCCTCAGGAAGACCAGGAGCCAAGCCAGAAGCAAGCCTTCCCCCTTCCCCCAACTCCACCAGGGGCACAGAAGGCAGCAGAGGCCAGGCAGCAGCAGGAGGGCATGGCAGGAGGGGTAAACTTCAAAGGCCAGCCCTCAGGAAGACCATCAGCCAAGCCAGAGGCAAGCGTTCCCTCTTCCCCCAACTCCACCAAGGGCAAAGAAGGCAGCAGAGGCCAGGCAGCAGCAGGAGGGCATGGCAAGACGGGTAATCTTCAAAGGCGAGCCCTCAGGAAGACCAGCAGCCAAGCCAGAATCAAGCCTTCCCTCTTCCCCCAACTCCACCAGGGGCATAGAAGGCAGCAGAGGCCAGGCAGCAGCAGGAGGACATGGCAAGACGGGTAATCTTCAAAGGTGAGCCCTCAGGAAGACCAGCAGCCAAGCCAGAAGCAAGCCTTCCCTCTTCCCCTAACTCCACCAGGGGCACAGAAGGCAGCAGAGGGCAGGCAGCAGCAGGAGGGCATGGCAGGAGTAGCAAGCTTCAAAAGTCACTCCTCCAGCCCTCAGGAAGACCAGGAGACAAGCCAGAATCAAGCCTT
>NW_024810808.1:0-360 GCF_019175285.1 Sceloporus undulatus | reverse complement strand
GAATGGTAAGCTTTAAAAGCCATTCCTCCAGCCCTCAGGAAGACCAGGAGACAAGCCAGAATCAAGCCTTCCCTCTTCCCCCAACTCCACCAGGGGCAAAGAAGGCAGCAGAGGCCAGGCAGCAGCAGGAGGGCGAGGCAGGAGGGGGAAGCTTCAAAAGCCATTCCTCCAGCCCTCAGGAAGACCAGCAACCAAGCAAGAAGCAAGCCTTCCCTCTTCCCCCAACTCCACCAGGGGCAAAGAAGGCAGCAGAGGCCAGGCAGCAGCAGGAGGGCATGGCAGGAGTGGGAAGCTTCAAAAGCCATTCCTCCAGCCCTCAGGAAGACCAGCACCCAAGCAAGAAGCAAGCCTTCCCTCTTC
>NW_024810807.1:0-2863 GCF_019175285.1 Sceloporus undulatus | reverse complement strand
CGTGACACATTTTCTAAATACTGTATCAGGGAATCGTTGACTCCCCTCCAGCGTCCCTGAATCCTTTGGGGAGAGGCAATTTCCTATGAATGCAAAGTTTCTGTTGATAGGAAATTGCCTCTCCCCGAAAGATTCATGGATGCTGGAGGGGAGACGATGATTTCCTGACACTTAGGAAGCGCATCAGAATTTCACACACGCACGCTTCCTAAATGATTTAGCAGTGTTTTACAAGTGCTTAAGTGCTGGTCTGAAAACCTCCATAGTCTGCAACTAGTTCAATAAATATTGTAAACTGATTCTACAGGATCTTTGAGCAACAGGCAGGGTAGAGTTATTCTTTGTAACAATTACAGAATTGTTTTGGTGCTGTCAACAAACTGATGGGGTAAAGCAAGGTTGCAGAGCATCTTGGGATGAGGCTCAAGGTATCTTCACTTGCAACTCATCTCTCTTTCCCTCCCTCCCTCCCTCCCTCAGGCCCTTGCACAACATTTAGAGCATAGGTGGGCAAAATGTGTCTTGTGCCTCCTGGCTCCTTCAGAGGGTCAAAAATATGTATTTTCCCCCAATTGTTTCTGCCCCAAAATGCCCTTTACCATCTTGTTTTGAGCCCATTTAGGCCCAAGAAAGACCTTGGATGAATCACATATTCTCTATACTGTATTCAGATCCATCATGAGATATACTGCATTTTCATAAAACTCTGTAATAGGTTCACCTTAGGGTTGCTGTAAGTCAGAAACTATTTGAAGGCACACAACAACATAATGACATTTCATTCATTTCATTCACTGTGGGTACTTTTTAACAAAAAAGATTCAGTTTTCATTGGCTTCAAGATACATGAGATACTCAGTCAAAAATACCCTATCAACTACTAGAAGAGCAATATTCTACAAATTCAGAAGCTCAACCAAATTGCATTGGTGTATAGCCCATTTTCCATTCATATCTCCATTTGTATGGCTCACCAGCACTCTTCCAGAGTATTAGTTATGGCTGGCAGCAGCTGAATAGTTTAAACTGCTGCCACCTCTTTACACTCCCATATATAAGTGAGAGATTGCTCTAAAATAATTTCTCCAATGTAAATGTTTTTGCATAATCATCTTTGAAAACACTAGCGTTGTAGCTGTGAAAATATCAGCATAGCAGCATGTCAGCAGTAGGTATTATTAATGATTATAATAATTATGTATAAAATACCCAAATCTTTATTTTAGTAATTATGTATTAACGGATTATGGTAATATGATCTCTGTGGCGTTTCCCCCCCCACGTGATGTCTTTATTTTTCCTTTGAGTCCTCTTGACTTGATGCTTGACTGCTATTGCCAGCTGTCCTCCCCATAATAAAACTGTTAACTTCAAAAAGATGAGAAAAACAAAAAGAAAATGACTCAGGAGATTTAATGTCTATAAGCATTCACGTCTCATTCAAAATGAATTCACCTGTATGAAAATTAAGTAATTCAAAATGTTAGATATGAATTTTGTACCTGTTTTGCCTGTGTTATAGATTAAAGTATCTTCTGATGTTTCTTTTTCCCAGTCCTGGAATTTCAGTTCTTTAAGGTTCACGTTCACTTGAGTTAGATCCTCATCAATATTAACAGGTGATTGTTTGGCACCATTGCATGCTGGATATTTTTTTCCCCAGTTTGTTTGATTTAATGCTCCTAAGCATAAAAAACAAAGAAGTAAATAACTTAAATAAATATATTTATAATGTGTAGTTTTACACGGAAACAACAAATTATTCAATGAAGGATGTACTTCTTTTAAAGCCAGTCTCCCCTTCCATTACTCTCCCCATTGCTTTTTTAAATGATTTCAGTGGAGGTTTATGACAGCCTCATGGGGTTGTCAGAAGAGTTGCAGAGGATAACACAAAAGGATGTTCTATTGCTTCAAAATGCTCCCTTCTTTAGAAAAGCTATCAGGGAGACAGCTTTGCCCTAGCCTTCTCCTTGACATTCTAGTCTTGTATGTGTTGAGAATGTGACAAAACCTGACACTTCTTGGACCTAAATTACAAGATTTTGTCCTGCTTGACATAACTGGCTTTCATTTAAAAAGGGCAAAAATCCATTTTGGAAGACAGCCAGCAGAGCATCATGTCTCAAGAATTCAGTGTACTTCTTCCTTTGTCAAGCAGTAGCAGGGGGCAGTGCTTTTAAGCAAGAACCAGATCCTGAAGGGCTTGGGGCAGGGGCTGTAGTAGTCTGGACAAATGGAGGGAGCAAGGCAGTCCCCCCCTTCACTGGGTAACACCAACCTGAGGGACATTACTGTGTATATGGGAGGGTATTCTTTCCATTACAGTGAGCTAGCATAGGTACTGGCATTGCTTCCCTATGCTAGGCATCCCTGTTCTGTGAAGTCTTTTCTGTGTGGTCTGTTCCTCACAGTCTTCACAATCTTATTGGTCCACATCCCACAGAATGTTTTGCCACACTTTTCCCAACCTTGACAGCTTTTCCTTATTAAAGTGCAGGATGACAGTTTCCTGGGAGATTCGCCTATATATTATTTTGAGAATTGGTTGCTATGTAGCAGATTTCTGTCCTGCTTCTTGTATTCTTCTCTTTGATAACATGTATTTCAGCAATACTGGCTATGTATCCACTATTTGGGCACAAGGTGAGGCTTTGGAGAACATACTTTTATTTATGGCATTTAATATCTAATCATTTTGAGGGATCCGCATGACATTCTACAAAAAATAAATTAAGCCAATTTCAAAAAATGTGACATCAATATATGTTTTCAAACTCAGCAGCACTGAAAACACACACTCACCCCCCCCCCCCAAAACATTAATCCAATAGCAGGCCAATATTAGCCCATCCCAAAGGTC
>NW_024810806.1:0-2863 GCF_019175285.1 Sceloporus undulatus | reverse complement strand
TTAGGGACTAAGATCTTGTCCCTTTCAGAGGTTTTCTATTCATAGCTGGCTTTCTTTCAAAATGTAGACAGTACATATAATTCACAGCAAGGCTTCCCCACTCCTCCGGTTACTTTACACCCATCCGATGTGCCTCACTCTTCTTGTGTGCATCACTTGGTGACATCATAGCCTTAAAGAGCTGCCTATAAATGCTGTTAATAAATCAAGCAGCTGAATAACTTGTTTGCGTGTGTTAAAACATGCCTCGCTACTACTAACCTTTAAGTGCTACATAGCGAGGAGTGGTCTTTGCAATGACCTGGAAAGAACATTTGCTGTTAGGCGTGATGAGAGATGAAGATTCGAGTGAGGATTGCTTTAGCAGTTCAGTCACAGGTGAGATGTGTGTGTGTGTGTGTGTGTGTGTGTGTGTGAGAGAGAGAGAGAGAGAGAGAGAGAGATTTAAATGCAGTGACATTCACAGGCAAATATTTACATAGAGTAGATGGGTTTGCTATAAACAGAGATTATCAGAATAATGTAGCAAATGCAAAATATCATAGTGTCCACCTGCAGAATGTTCTTGAGGGATTCTGGAAGCTATAATCTAAAAAAGTAAGTAAGGGGGAATACAGACCAGCAGTTTACGTTGGCCTCCATGCACAGTACGGAGAATTTACACACTCCTAGCCCTTCTTCCTCCGCCAGGGCGCCATCTTGGCACACACCTGTTTACATGGGACGCACCATGATGATGTCCCTCATGCACAGCATCCACAAGGAGTGTCATAGTGCCACACCGGGGGGAGGCTTATGGCGCCCCTGTAGAGGCAGAAATAGGAGCTCCTTTTCCCACCAGGTTGGAGGCATGGCACCCGGTTGCTGCGTCCCCAACCCTGCACTTCCAGGGGGGGACATAGAGCCATCCCTGTCACGCTGTTTGTACAGCCTCCAAGTCTTCAACCTCTAGTCCTACTTTGCAGGGACATAAGCATTATAGAGAAAATGTATATTAATACGTACAAGTTCAAACATGATTAAAATACTTCAGAATGCTAGCTTAACAGCCCTAGAGCTATTTCAATGTCTGATGAGTTGTCCAAATACTCTAGATGCCCCAGATCCCCTTTCATGTTGGAAGCTAAACTGGTTCTGACCTGGTTAGGACTTGGTTGGGGGACCAGCAAGGAATACTAGGTGCTGTAGGCTATGTTTTAAAAGAAGGCAATGGTAAACCACCTCCGAGTCAAATCACCCCTTTCTTGTCATATGAAATTGATGGGGTCGCCATAAGTTGACCTTGCCATCATGTTGTAGCATATTTCTCATTCTTTAGGAAATATACAGAGGAATACCCTACTACAGTACAAGCATGCCCTGTCATGTGGATATTATGACTTGATACAATTTGATTAAATAAAAGCTTTCATTCATTCAGGCCCACTGAGATACCACTGATACTTTGGTCTTGTGAATTAACTGACAGCAGCTGACAAAAGATGTCCCACAAGGTCAAAATGTGTAAGGTAAAATGAGTCAAGAGCTAGAATGTGGCAGGTTTAAAATGGGACTCAATTTGAAGGTTTGGAGGGAGATGGGACAGCATGGACCCATGGGATTTAAAAGACCATGTTCAGAGAACATCCAGCTTCACTGGGTAGTGTGCTGTTGGTATTTTGGGTTTTTTGCCAGCAAATTTTAAAAAGCACTCTTATACTGAAACAAAAATTGAGAGTAGAGAGAAAATTGAATCTCTTCCATGAAATACTTTCAAACAGAAGATTGGAGAGTGCTAATGTAACTGTGTCCCCTTCTGGGCACCACAGTTTAAGAATGATACTGACAAGCTGTCATATGTCCAGAGGAAGTTGACCAATGTGGCTGAAAGTCTGGAAGCCAAAGTCTGCAAGGAGCAGTTGAGAGAGAATGGTATGTTTAGCCAGAAGAAAAAAAGAATGAGAGGTGATATGATAGCCGTCTTCAAATATTGGAATTGCTGACACAGAGAAGTTGGATTGCTCTTGTTTCTGCATGGGGACCAAGCCAATAATTTCAAGTAATAAGAAAGGAGATTCTGACTAAACATTAGGGAAAATGCATAGGGCTTTTTTTTTGCCTGTTATTTTTATTGTTTGTATGGATGGCTTGGATATATTTGTATTTTAATGTTTTATGCATTGTTGTTTTAACCTTTGCTGTAAGCCGCCCTGATCGCAGGAAGGAGCGGGATAGAAATAAAAACTTTATTTATTATTTATTACTTTATTTAAAACTTCCCAATAGTAAGAGCTGCTTGACATTGGAAAAGACTGTCCCAGAAGAATGGCGGAGTCTCCTTCATTGGATATTGGATAGCCATCTCTCAATGAGATTTTAGTAGAAGATTCCTGCAATGTAGCTATATGTCCAGTGTGGCTCCCTTTCAATTCAATGATTATGTGATCACCGCTTACAGTACTCAAGTACATGATGATATGATGCACCAAATAGTAGTTCCCAGTCATTGGCCCACCATTTGTTTTGGCCTTGAGATTCCAGAAGCCCCAGCTAACTTTGCTACCAATCAGGAATTATGGAAGCTGAAGCTCAAAACTAGTGATTTGAGAAACCCATGTTTTTCTTCTCGTTCATTGAGAACTTGATGAGCATTTCTTTAAAAAATATTCGTTCCACAAGTCCCCCTTTCAAAGGGTGATTTCTTCTCTCCCTTTCAGCAGCTAGCGAAATATTTTTCACAGATTTCTCGAATGACAATAAAAGACAAGTCGAATAATTACGCTAATTACTTTGCATTTCAAACTCAATTACCATCTCAAAAGGAAGTTTGGCAGAGGTTTAAAGAACATTCCTATGCTTTAAAAAAGCTGAAGGCACACACACA
>NW_024810805.1:0-2863 GCF_019175285.1 Sceloporus undulatus | reverse complement strand
GGGTTATCATGGATTCCAAAATTTATATGAAACCAGCATGGGTAACAGTTTCCCCCCCCCCCTCGGAAATTACACAGACTCACAGGCTAGTGTGGATGGGTATTTTCCGAATTACTCTTTGCCATATAAATTTTGAGGTGTGAATGTTGGGGAGGGCATCCTATTAGGGGAAGCATCTCGGTTGTAAGGCCTGTTTGAAGGGATAGGGACTATTCGGGGCACACACACACACATGTCATAAAGTCAAATGGGGACATATAGCAATGGGGGGAAAGCCTACAATAGGCAGAAAGCAAAGCGATAGACAATCAATATATATATACATAGATCCAACGTGAGGAGCAATCAATATGCAGTAGAACAAGCAACAACTGATAGAAGTGAGTCCAAACAGTTGGTGGTTGGCATATGGAATGACAGAGTCCATGTTAGGGTTTGTCCAGCGGGAGCCAGATGGCTCAGTATTGATATGAGAATGTAGGTATGAGGTATAGCTGTCCTGTAAGAAACAGTGTGGACGTTTATCTGGAACAGAGATGAATGTCCTTATGATATGCCTGAGAACGCGGGCACATTGATGTATCTTATTGGGCAGTAAGGTCGGTGGATGGCCTGCAAGAAACACTTTCTTTGTGAACAATGTCCATTTGGCTAAGAATGAGCCATAGATCCTGTATGTGGGCATTGGTCAGGGTGAAGTGGGCTAATGTCTATGATATGGCAGTTTAAGTCCAGTGGCGTCCTTGGGATGGACCTCATTGAGGAGCAGGCGGCGGCGGGCATGTGCGAGCTGTCATCGGGGGCTGGCGGCAATGTGGAGGGCCATCCAGATCGGGAATGAAGAGCGAGAGCACCGGCCGGGTTTTAGGCGCGCCTCTGGAGGACACCGTGCGGGGTTGTTGGTGTGGGAGTCTTTGTCCTGGAAGGGGACATCTGAGGCTGGAGGGCGGCGTGGCACACCTTGTGCCATGGCATCGGTGGGACAGCGGTGGTGGGGTCTGGTCTGGTCCCGGAACGCGTAGGGGGCTTACCTTCCCCATGACAGAAGAACAGAGCAAAGACAGGATAGAATTTTACATGCAGTGGGGGTGAAGGAAGACAGACTCCCCCCCCCCCTTGCTCCCAACAGAGTGGGTCAGCTTTGAAATAGGAGTGGAAAAGAGATTTTTATGTGCCTTGGAGGATGAAGAGGACAGTTTCTTCTCTCCTCCCCCCCCTGGTCTCCCGCAGAAACCAGGCTGGCTTTGCTATAGGACAGTTTTGTAAGAAAAGGATAGGACCTCCAAATTATATCTATGTGCCATGGGAATTACTGAAAAGGATAGGAAATTTTTCCTGGCTCCCCGCTGAAGCCAATCCGATAGGTGAAGTATGCGGGAGAGGTCAACATTTAAAGCAGTGGCGGAGAAGTTCAGTGGAGCCACTGTCCGGCACTTAACAAACAATTGTATAACAGAAAGATAGTACATGAGGCCAGGGATATACATGCAGAGTATAGTAACACACACAACATTAGTAACAGAAGACCAAGGGGTCTGTGAGGCAATGGACTGTTTGGTTGTGGTCAATTTCCAGGCTTGACCAAGGCTGCTGTGAAAATGTGCAAATTTAGTCCAACTTTTAGCAAAAACTACATCCAAAATAGCCAAATTATTTCTTTCTGGATCCCAGTGCCTGGGTATACTTGCACCATTTGAACAGAGTAGTCCAGCCATGGGTGCATTTTAGAAACATCTCTTTAAAAAAGTGAAAATAAACTGGAGCAGCCGTGGAGGAGGTTTTAACTCTGGCAAAAATCTCTAACCATTGGGCTTGCTGACCGGCCAAATGGAAAAGGCAAAAATAAAAGCGAAAACAACAACAGCAATTACCATTATGGGAAGTAATGTGACTGGAAAATAACTCAAAAATGAAAACACAAGTCACACAGCCAGGCGATTTGACCACTAAGCCTGCTGTTATCAAAATACTGCATGGGAAGCAGCCTTAAAAGACCAATCCAAAGACCAAAACTCTGATAGCCAAAAATGTGGAATCCAAAACAAAGGTGTTGCAGTAAATGCATAGGGCTAACAGCAAAAATAGAACAAAACAATAACAAAAATGAGAAGGCACAGCTAATGTTTGGGCTGAGAGAGTGTGACTTTCACTCAGTCTCAAAGTTGTAGAACAAAATGAAAACAAAACAACACACATAAAAATACGCCACCTTGTGGAAGAAATCACTCAGTTCTCTGAGCATAGGCAGAACAAAACTGGGTATATTTGCAGCATGATCCTAGTCTCTGATCATGTGCAGAGAGCAAAGCTAAACCTTTAGGAGGTGCTGTGTGGCATCATGACACTCACAGCAAAGAACAAAGAACAGTACTACTATGAAGAAATCTACTCTCTCCAATTCCTAGGAGAAAAGAAGAAGATTCCTGAGCATGCTTAGAGTGCATAGTCTCTGAGCATGTAAAGAGAAAAGCAGAAGCAACAACAACTTGTGACTGTGAATTTGTGTAGGGTAAGTGGTGAGGGCCGTGCCTCTGCCTAGCCATATAAGGAACCATAGGGTCCAGACATGGCACGCCATCTCGTGTCCCTGTAGGGAAACAGAGATGGGTTTTGAGTGACGGGTCCTATCCTTTAACCTCCATCGTCACACAGAAAAGTCTCAGATAAGTCAATTGGTGGGAGCTCGGGCCACTCTTGGATGGCTCTCACGGGGGCTGGTCCCCCCTTTCCATTCCTTTAGCTGAGAGGAGTGGAAGTATTTGAGTCTGTCTCCTTGCTTGTTTGGGATGCACACCTGATATACTGCTGGCGAGACTCTCTCAGTGATCTTAACGGGCCCAACCCATTTAGCGGACAGGGCATG
>NW_024810804.1:0-2863 GCF_019175285.1 Sceloporus undulatus | reverse complement strand
TGACGCAGGAGAGTCAGGGACCGATGAGGGTGAATGTGAAGCTGCAACACAATCGGTACGACTCTGGAACGCCATAGATGGATTAATATGTTAAGCGGGCCCCGTTCGAATTGGTATGACCCAGGAGAGTCAGGGACCGATGAGGGTCGAGGTCAGGCTGCCATGTAACGGTAAGACTCCAGAGAGTCAGGGACCGATGAGGATGAATGTCAGGCTGCAAACCATTCGGTACGACTCTGGAACGTCATGAATATGGAAATCGTCACCTATCCAATTGGTATGACCCAGGAGAGTCAGGAACCGATGAGGGTGAATGTCAGGCTGCAGGTAAATTGGTACGAATCTGGAAAATCACGAACGGAAGAATATCGAAATTGAACACCTATCCAATTAGTATCACCCAGGAGAGTCAGGGACCGACGATGGTGAATGACAGGCTGCCATCCTATCTGTAAGACTCCAGAGTGTCAGGGACTGATGAGGGTGAATGTTAGGCTGCAAGCCAATTGATATGACACTGCAACGTCATGGATGGATGAATATCGAAATGGGGCGCCTATCCAATTGGTATGAACCAGGAGAGGAAGGAATCGACGAGTTTCAAATTCAGGCTGCCATCCAATCGGTATGATTCCAGAGAGTCAGGGACCGATGAGGTTGAATGTGAAGCTGCAAGCCAATTGGTTCGACTCTGGAACGTCATGGACGGATTAATATGTTAAGCGGGCCCTGTTCGAATTGGTATATCCCAGGAGAGTCAGGGACCGATGAGGGTCGAGGTCAGACTGCCATGTAATGGTAAGACTCCAGAGAGTCAGGGACCGATGAGGATGAATGTCAGGCTGCAAACCATTCGATACGATTCTGGAACATCATGAATATGGAAATCGGCACCTATCCAATTGGTATGACCCAGGACAGTCAGGGACCGACGAGGTTCGAGGTCAGGCTGCCATCCAATCCGTAAGACTCTGGAACGTCATGAATGTAGAAATTGGGCACGTATCCAATTGGTATGACCCAGGAGAGTCAGGGACCAACGAGGTTGAAGGTCAGGCTGCCATCCAATCAGTAAGACACCAGAGAGTAAGGGACCGATGAGGCTCAATGTCAGGCTCCAAATAAATTCGTACGAATCTGGAACGTCATGGACAGATGAATATCAAAATCGAGCACCTATCTAATTAGTATGACCCAGGAGAGTCAGGGCCCGACGAGGGTGAATGTCAGTCTCCCATGCTATCCATGAGACTCCAGAGAGTCAGGGACCTATGAGAATGAATGTGAGGCTGTAAGCTAATCGGCATGACTCTGGAACGTCATGAATATCGAAATCGGGCACTTGTACAATTGGTATGACTCAGAAGAGTCAGGAATCGACGAGTTTCGAATTCAGGCTGCCATCCAATCGCTATGACTCCAGAGAGTCAGGGACCGATGAGTGTGAATGTGAATCTGCAAGGCAATCGGTACGACTCTGGAACGTCATGGACGGATTAATATGTTAAGCGGGCCCGGTTCGAATTCGTATGACCCAGGAGAGTCAGGGACCGATGAGGGTCGAGGTCAGGCTGTCATGTAACGGTAAGACTCCATAGAGTCAGGGACCAATGAGGTTGAATGTGAAGCTGCAAGCCAATCGGTACGACTCTGGAATGTCATGGACAGATTAATATGTTAAGCGGGCCCCGTTCAAATTGGTATGATCCAGGAGAGTCAGTGACCGATGAGGGTCGAGGTCAGGCTGCCATCCAATCCGTAAGACTCTGGAACGTCATGAATATCAAAATCGGGCACATATCTAATTGATATGACACAGCAGAGTCAGGAACAGACGAAGTTCGAATTCAGGCTGCCATCAAATCGGTATGACTCCAGAGAGTCAGGGACCGATGAGGGTGAATGTCAGGCTGCAAGCCTTTCCGTACGACTCTGGAACGTCATGGATGGATCAATATCGAAATCTGGCACCTATCCAATTGGTATGACCCAGGAGAGTGAAGGACCGACGAGGATCGATGTCAGGTTGCCATTCAGTCGATATGACCCCAGAGATTCACAGACATATGAGCGTGAATGTGAGGTGCAAGCAAATCGGCATGACTCTGGAACATCATGAATATTGAAATCGGGCACGTATACAATTGGTATGACCCAGTAGAGTCAGGAATCGACGAGTTTCAAATTCAGGCTGCCATCCAATCGGTATGACTCCAGAGAGTCAGGGACCGATGAGGGTGAATGTCAGGATGCAAGCCATTCTGTACGAGTCTGGAACGTCATGGACGGATGAATATCAAAATCTGTCACCTATCCAATTGGTATGACCCAGGAGAGTCAAGGACCGACGAGGTTCGAGTTCAGGCTGCCATCCAATCGGTAAGACTCCAGAGAGTCAGGGACCGACGGGGGTGAATGTCAGGCTGCCATCCTATCCGTGAAACTCCAGAGAGTCAGGGACCGATGAGGGTGAATGTCAGGCTGCAAGCCATTCGGTACGACTCTGGAACGTCATGGACGGATGAATATCGAAATCGGGCACCTATCCAATTAGTATCACCCAGGAGAGTCAGGGACCGACGATGGTGAATGACAGGCTGCCATCCTATCTGTAAGACTCCAGAGTGTCAGGGACCGATGAGGGTGAATGTTAGTCTGCAAGCCACTTGATACGACACTGGAACGTCATGGATGGATGAATATCAAAATGGGGCGCCTATCCAATTGGTATGAACCAGGAGAGGAAGGAATCGACGAGTTTCGAATTCAGGCTGCCATCCAAACGGTATGATTCCAGAGAGTCAGGGACCAATGACGTTGAATGTGAAGCTGCAAGCCAATTGGTACGATTCTGGAACATCAT
>NW_024810803.1:0-2863 GCF_019175285.1 Sceloporus undulatus | reverse complement strand
TCGTTTTGCCAATTGCCTAATTTACAAGAGCAACAAATGTAACATTCGAATTGTAGGATTGATTGGCAAAGGAAAAAAAGTCTAGCCCATTTGCAACATTTTCCCTTTGCTGAAAGCCAGCAAATAGAAGGGAAAGTGAACAAGCATCTAGCCATGTTCTATGCATCTATATATCTGCCTCAAGAAAAAAAACATCAACATATTTTGTCAAAAATAATTTTTAATAATAAAAAAAAAGGGGTGGGGGGAAGGTGCCTGATGGGAGCTCCGTTCGTGCCTTGCCTTTGACCTGACCTGAACTGACCCTTTTCCTCCTGCTAGAGGAGCTTTGCCATTGCCTTCCACTGAGGCTGAGAGAGAGTGACCTGTCAGTTCCAACTGACCCATGGAATCAATTGGGAATAAAAGGGAAATGCAGCGCAGGCATTCTGAATGTAGCATCCACATATAACACAAATAATAATAATAATAATAGTAATTTCTCCTCTTCCTCCTCCTCCTCCTCCTCTTCCTCCCCCTCCCCTCATTTGAGGGGAGGGAATGCTCTAACCTCTGCCTGCCCTCTGACCCTAATCCCTCCCTGAATTTGCCCCAATTGTGATCGAGGGCAAGTTCATATTTCGAGGAACCTGGGTCTTTTGGGAAAAGATGGATTTTTGCCCGATTCTGAATACCCCGGGGTAAGGGGCATTTCCTTGTGCAAGCCTCGACATGGATTGTGACAGAATCGGGCCCGATATGAACTTCACGTGCAAATTTCAAATCCAGAACCGGGTTAAATGGTAGTCTGAATGACCCCTTAGAAATGCTAATCAAAACAGTTCAGCAGTCTGACTCTACATAAGGCAATGTTGCGTGTGTTTTGTGCATTTCCCCTGTCAACGTATGGAGACCCCATGAAGTTCATAGGGTTTTCTTTGGAAAGGAATATTCAGACATGGTTTACCCTGTTTAGTTTTCATGATCAGATGAGATCTAGTGGCTTTAGAGTCTTTAGGCCTCTTATATATCTGTGGAGTAATCCTGTTTGTACACTACTCTAGCATAGCTATGCTAGCATTTAAATGATGACAGCAAAAAGAGAAAGGCTGTAAAGGAAGGATTCTGCCCTGCATATTTTGAAAGGAAATAAACCAGAAGGCCTTCACTGGATAACACACAATTGCCACATTGCAGAAGTAGGCCTCAACAGTGGGAATAATCCACTGCTCTATAAGGGGGGAAACAGGCAATAGAGTCCACACACACAGATACACAAATGGCCTGGTGGCTGCTTGCGTAGGGTGCTCTGTTGGTCCAGCAGAATATGATCCCAGGTTCAGATTTCTTGAGGGCCTAGATCTACTGGTTGGAGGAACAGGCAATGCTAGTTCTCATGTCAGCGGCAGGGATAAACCTGCTCTGGCTCTTACTGTGAGCTTTAAAGGAACTGTCCAGGTAGTGTTCAGAGGGAACACTACTTTTGAAGATTAAAACCAAGAGGGGATTCACTGCACTGACTTTGGTCCCCATGCACACTTTTGCACACTTCCAGGCATTCTCAGACACTGCTAAGAACACAAAATGGACCCCTTGTGCCAAATGTGTGATATATTTTTCTAGATGTTCTTGATTTGCCAGTGCTTCTTCTCTCACTACCAGCTCTCCGCTTAGAATTTGAAATGTTTGGAGGTGAAGAGGATCCATCTTTTAACCATTTGGACTAAGATAATGCAGCAGAGAAGAGTTGTTGTTGACTGCCTTTGAGTTGACCCCGACTCATAGGGATCCCATGAATGAAATACCTCCAAGGCCCCTTGTCCTCCACTGCTCTGCTCAGGCCTGTGGCCTCTCTGGTTGAATCTAGCCATCTGGCATGTGGTCTTCCTCTCTTTCTGCTGCCTTCTACCTTTTCTATCATCATTGGCTTTTCTAATGATTTATGCCTTCTCATGATGTGGCCAAACTATGATAGCCTCAGTTTACAACTTAATCAGCACAAGACGTGCTCAGTCAGTAATCATACTTTGTCTTTCTTCTCAATACTTTACCTCCAACTCATTAAAGAAATAGGAAGCTTCAAGATTCATTTCATGGAAAGTTTCTGGAGAAGTCTCTGGAGAAAAGTATATAGTTTAGGTAGGCAGGTTACATACTGCCATTTGGGACGTCCTCAGGACGTCCCCGTTTTAAAAAGGGGCGTCTCTTCTGGACATCCCTACTCCTGTTACAGACTCTGTCCGTAACAAATGGCAGCAGCCGTTACACACCGTCGCCGCCATTTTGACGTCTTGGACGCATAGTGCCCAGACGTGTCGCGATGGAAGTGATGCCGCGAAAGTGCACCTTGCGCTTTGTGGCATCACTTCTGGGGCCCACGAAGGAGCGCGATTTCCGCGCTCCTTCCTTGGAGCGTCCGGGAGCCCCGCGGTTTGGCCACTGTGGCTCCCGGATGTTGCAAGCGGCGGTGGCGGTCTGTAACGCGCCGTAGGTTCAGCCTAAAGAGCCATTGATGCCACTGATCTGTATTTTGGAACACTGAGATTCATGTAAGCACTCAATTTTTTTCACAAGAAGTATATCAGTCGCTAGTGCCCAAATACATCACAAAGGAACATACTGTATACTGTTCTTGTTGTCTGCCTTCAAGTCATTTCCAACTTCTGGCAAACATATAGTGTCGTTTTCTTGGCAAAATTTGTCCAGAGGCGGTTTACCATTGGCTTTCGGAAAGTGTGACTTCATAAACACTACTTGAAAAAAAAATGCTTTGGTTGACTATTCATTCCTATAACCTGAATTCCTATCAGCCTTCTCTGTATCTTTCCCCATTCTGCATAAGCTGATGCTTATAGTGAGACGGGGGGGCAGAGGGAGTGGAGGA
>NW_024810802.1:0-2863 GCF_019175285.1 Sceloporus undulatus | reverse complement strand
CAAACCTCCTAGGAGAGGGTCACCACGAGTGGGAGTCGGTACATAACAACCGAGAGTCAGTGTGGTGTTTTGGTTTGAATGTTGGACTAGGACTATATCTGCACTTCAGAAATAATGCTGTTTGACACTGCTTTAACTTTCATGGCCCAATGCTATGGAATCCTGAGATTTGTAGTTTGGTGGGGCACCAAAGTACTGACAGCCAAATATCCCACCAAACCACAAATCCCAGAATCCCATTGAATTGAACCATGGCAGTCAAAGCTGCGTCAAACTGCATTAATTCTGCAGTGCAGATTAGCCCTTGGATTCTGGGAAACCAGGAATCAAATCCCCACTAAGCTGCAAAACACACTGGGTGGCTTTTGCCAAGTCACTCTCTCAGCCTCTGAGGAAGGCTAGGGCAAACCCGCTCTGATGAATTCTGATGAAGAAAATCCTGACGTGAAGACATGCAGCAATAGAAACAATAACAGGCCTTATCTGCTCTGGAACTCTGAATCGAAAGGTGACTTCTAAGGGAGCAGAAATGTAAGCACCCAGGTGCTTAGGAAACAGCCACTAACTAAGGGGTAAAGCCAGAGGAAAGTGGCTGTCCTTTTGCTCAGCATCTTAGCCTCTCTTTGGGAAGCATCTTTGGAGAGGAGCTCACCTGTGGCTGCGCAGCTGGGAGTACCAAGGTTGCTGCTTCACAAAGAGGAAGGCAAAGACCTGGGCAGCGAGGGTGAAGCAGACGTTGAGGGTGATGGAGAGCAGCAGAGGTGGGGAAAGGAGGCGGCCTGGAGGTCGGTAGGGGGCCAGTTTGGGATAGGCTTCCGTCAAGCTCACTGCAGAAGAAAGAAAATGTCTCAGGAGAACAGCCCATTGCATGGTGTAAGGGCATTTGCTTTCCCACAGCCAGCAGCACCTGGGCTGAACAGGAGATCCAGGAAAAGGAAGCTGGGAAGGGCAACCAGCCATGACCTGGAATCGATTCAAGGTTGGTTAATGAAAATAACAACAGCAACAGATTTGAAATGGTGACTTCTGCATTCCTGGCCACCTTAGCAGCATCCACTGTAAATCTACAGGGATATGTGGTGAATAAGAGAGAGAATAGGGTGAGGATCTGCTTACTTGTTAGGCAGACAACAAGGGTGATGCAGACATCTTGGATAAGATACTGGTAATTCCCAAAGAGCTGTATTTGCTGGAATCGGGGAGAGAAAGAATACAATATAATTGGTTTCATGAAGGCTTGTTTTACAACTCTCAATGATTATTTCATTAACACAGACAGGAACGAGGGCACAGGTGTTTCCAAAAGCAGCCAAACCAAGGTTTCCTTTCGTGAAACACAACCAAGGTTTCCTTTCTTGAAACGCATCCTTCTCTTCTGCAGAAGCTGCCCCTGCTCCTTGGCCACCACCCACCTCCCCCGTGGATGCTGCCCCACACTGTATTTCTTGCAACAGGATCATGGCTGTGCCTGTAGCTAGGCCCACTGATTCAAATAATGACACACACAACCCTTCAATTTTGAGGAGATTAACACAGGCATGGGAAAGTAATTTGCTCTTGATACCACAGAAACAGAGTGGGGTTGATCCCACACCATATTTTGTCCTATATCTGACATTTGTCCAGAGGGAACATTCTTTCAGACTGACTGAACCTACCAAGGCGTTTTCTTGGCAAGATTTCTTCAGAGTGGGTTTGCCATTGCTACTCTCTGAGGCACAGAGAGTATGGGTTACCCAAGGTCACTGAGTGGGTTTCCATGGCTGAGTAAGGATTTGAACTCTGGTCTCCAGAGTCATAGTTCAGTGCTCAAACCATGACACCACATTGGTTCACTCCACATACATAGCACAGATTACACATATATAAGCCATTCACAGGGTGCCTGCTACCACCTGTAATTTGCATAAGCCCAGTATTTAAGGACATACCCAATAAAGCAGAGCTGTACCGATGAACTGTGATAGGCCATAAATGGTCAAGAATTTGAAGACGGCAAAGGAAGACACCAGGGCGGCACGGCCTTCCCTGTGACAAAATAAAACACAGTTTGTGATCTGTCTCCAGCAGCACAAGTAGGAGCAAAGGGCTCAGGGGCTTTCAGAAAAACATTCAAGGAAGGTGAATACTCAGTGGAGTGGTCGCTCCTGTTCATCCCAAGACCCCCTCCTCTGGCTGCCTCCCTCTGCCAGCCAGGGCTTCTCTACTTCCCATTGGCTGCTGTGGATACTGGGTGGGGTGGGGTCTGGTGCAGCCGCTGGGCATCACTTCACTTTCCCCCTTGCCCAGGAGCCACAAGAGACCTGGAACAGGATGCCAGGCAGCAGCAGTACCACACCCCCATCATGGCAGAGGCAGCCTGGCTGGCTGGCAAAGGTGGGTGGCTGGTGGTTGTGCCAGCCAGGCAGTCAGGGTGTGTGATAATATGACACCAACCCTAGTGATGCCACTGGAGGATTCTACTCGGACACCAGAGCTGTGATGTGGGGAAGACCAAACATACCGTATCAGTTCTGGCACACACTCAATGTTGGGGATTTGGGAGGTGAAGGGCGAAGCCACAGAGGCTTCCTGATCTGAAAGCGAAATTCCAGCATGAGCCATTTTCAAAGCCTGGAAGGAAAAGCCCAAAAAATTAGAGGAGGGATTCTCATTCAGTTCATTTCTGCATTCAAGTAAAGGGTGGGCAGATTTCCTGAATGTCATGTTCTGTAAATTCCATGTTTCAGGCAGTGCATTTGTTCTTGGATGCCTTCACATCATTTCTGATTTAAGCTCAACCTGTCACGTGGTTTTCTTGGAAAGACTTGTTCAGAATAGAATCATAGAATCAAAGAATCATTGAGATGGAAGAGATCCCAAG
>NW_024810801.1:0-2863 GCF_019175285.1 Sceloporus undulatus | reverse complement strand
TTACTGTGTTGACTAAAAATCGAGTGTTTAGATTTATATTTAACTAGGAAAAAACCTGAAGAGGATTAAGATTATGTAAAAAGTAGAAACAAGACTCAAAGTATGTTACTTCCTTTGACATTACATCTTGCCTGTAAATTTTCTGCTGTATTTCATTATGAAAGGAAAAATCTCACTGAGGGACACACAGTAAAGGCTGTTATAATTGAATTCAGACTCGTCTGCATAGGCCAATTAAGCTGATTTCTCTCTGTCCTCACCCTGACCTGTCTACACAATGCAGGGCCAAATCCTCAATTTAAATGTGGACTGTCTTTATGACATGAGGCCAATTCTGCACTGAATGGACCCTATCCCTACCTTAATATGGTTTTAAAAAATCATATTTTGCTCTGGATTTTGTAGGAAAATCCAGAACACTATGTAATGATGCTGAACAACTGTCTACATACTTGTCCCTGCTGTGTTTCTTGCCTGGTGCTGTTGCTGCTGGCATGAGTTGCCTCCTCTGAGATCACAGTGAGATGCCCTGCCATGTGCTTGATCCTGGGCACCTAGTTTCCGACCTCAGAGGGAGAATTCACACCAATGGCAGGAGGTAGTACAGTGGGATGCATGTGTGTCTGGCATTGGTATGGAGTGTGGGGGGAATGGGGGGGGGAATCCAGGCAGTTCCAGAACAAGAATACTCTGGGAGTGGCCCAGAGTATTCTGACCAATGTACATATGCCTCCAGATAGAAAGGACACATGCACTGTTCCACTTAAGCCGTTCAAACAAGGAAAAAATATTATATTTGGACATCACTAGACTGCAAAGATTTTTTTTAATGCTACAAATTTGGTGTGTGTGTGTGTGTGTGTGTGTGTGTGTGTGTGTGTGTCAGACTGGATCCATGCCAGTATAAGATCTAAGTGACATAAGTAGCATGTGTGCTTTTTTTTGAAAAATAATCAGTGGTTTTTAATGCCAAAAGGGATAAATAATTGCTTTTTGTTGTTGGAGCAATATTTTTCCATAGTCATTCATCTTCACTTAGGGGCCCATAGGCATAATATTATAGTTTAAAGTGGTTTGTATGAATGATTTCACTACTATTTCCTTTTTGATTTACAGTATTTTAAAATGAAACAAAACGGAGCAAGGGAGAGTGGGGAGAATGACAGAAAAAGAGAAAATCACAGAAATCTCTCTTTCTTTATTTGGAAGACAGGATACATAGGCTCTAGATATAGACCAAAATAATTAACTGGAGTGGGAAGGCAGGAATAGACTAGATGCCCTTGAGTTCTTCTTTTTAGGTTGATTTTCTTCTTACCAGAGAAAGTGGAAAATTATCTCCATTCCCTTCCCCATTTTCTGTTTAGTGATGGTAGCAGATGTTGACAGCTGTCCCCACATATTACCTTCACTAAGTAACAAGTGACTAGAGGGAGTTTGGGAGGTAAGGCAAGTAAAGAAGCTCAGCTTCCTCCTGCCTTTGTTTAATTTCATTTCATTTCAAGTATTTATATCCCACTCTTCTGCTACAAAGGCTCTCAGAGTGGTTTACAAAATGTTAACTACACAGTTCCCTGCCCTCAGGCTTACAGACTAAAAAGATATGACACAAAAAGAGAAGGGAATGGCAGTAGGGAAGAGGATCACATCCAGCAGATACTGCTGATTCTCCTCTCCCTCCAAGGCCAAGGTGGCGGTAGGTGGAATGGAGGGAGGGCCTTTCATCTGTCTTTGGCCCTGCGCATGGTGGAGCTATGCCTGCCTCTTCTCTCCCTTTGTACTCCCAATAAGCTCCTCTTGGCTTGAATACTATACCCAAGTAATCTAGATACTTGCTTAGTGCTCTTCCTGTCAGCCAAATAATATGATTAAATATCTTCTTCATACATAGCTGCAGTTATTAAAATTCTGCATGACTAAGAGGCTGCACAGACTGGTGTTATACGCTGGCCTCGGGGCAGAGTGGGTGTGTGGCATTCACACAATGCACGCCCTGATGCTGCCCTAACATTGCCATCACACCGTGTGCCCAACTGCATGGCGGGTGGCATCACAGCACTCCTTTGGTGCTCCGTCCAGATGACGCAGCGGTAAAAGGAGCACTGGAAAGTGCCGCAGTGGCAGCAAAGGCGGCTTTTCCCCGGTGCAAAAAGGAGCAGTGCAAAAAGGCTGGGTCAGGGCCATGACATGTAGTTGCTGTGGCCCCGATCTGGTGCTGAAAAGGGTGGAAGCAGGCCACTCCAAAGGGGCGATCTGTTTAGCCCCTTAGAAATGTATTCTTATAATGTACTTGTAGTCATGTACTAAATGAAAGTTGTGAGGATATTTGCACACTGGTCTTACCTGTTTTCTGTTTGTTAGTTGCTGAAGATTCAAACAGAGACTATACTCACATAGTTGTACACATGTAGGCTCTTAGCATATGAAGAGAGAGCCCTTCTTTTGCAGAGTTCAGTGAGCAGAAACTGAGAAGAGCCTATGTGCATAGGCTATATTTTTTGTCTGGATTTTTTGTCTGGGATTGGGAGTAGGTATAATAAGATCCTCCTCATCTCCCGTGTAGTCAATGAACGAAGGAAAAGGACTGGAGAAGAAGCAGCATTCACATTCTTGATTAGGAGAATGGGTTTAGGACATGAGAAGAGTATCTGCTTCTACACACATACAGGAATCAGTGAGAAAGGAAATAATTTTGTGCAGTAGGTTAGAAAGATATGGTATCTCAGAACAACTCTCCTTTCTTCATGTCATCAGTGCTAACATGGGACAGTTGTGAAAGTCCAAAAATATTTTAGGCAAAAATTATGTTTCTTTTTAAAAATCTGTCAACATACCTTAGACAAATAAACACATGTATGGCTGT
>NW_024810800.1:0-2863 GCF_019175285.1 Sceloporus undulatus | reverse complement strand
CCCAGCCCCAGCGGTTGTGCTAAAAGGGGAAAGGGCCACCGGAAGGAGAAGGGGGAAATTCCAGCTCAGCATCATGGGAGATTTGTAACCGGTGGTCTTCAGGAGAACCAGCGGATTGGATGTACACAGCAGCCAAAGCAGCAGAGGTTCCGCGCTGGCCATCAGTGCGGATCCAGCCGATCCCCTAATTTAGCGTACTCGGAAAACGGAGGATCCAGCTGCCTTCAGTTGGGAACCCAGCCGTGAATAAGCATTGGCCAAAGCGCATTCACGTTATATTGCATTGGTCAATGCGTAGTCAGAGCTCACAGGTATATAACGCGAATACGCATCGACCAATGCAAACTGACGCTCAAAAAGCCCCCATGTGGTAAGGTCCCAGGTGTTTGTGGGTTTGAACAGGACAGAGGAAAGCCCAAAAGTAGACAAATTTGGCTACCAGTCCTGAAAAAACACCAAAAGCAAGACCCAGCCCATGCCAATGAACATTGCCCAGGGTCAGGGGGTTTCAAAGGAGCCAATGGATATATATATATATTTATACACACATACGCCACTCTCTTCCATGCCACCAGCATCTCTGAAGATACCAGCCACAGATGAGAGCGAAACGTCAGGAATAAACTCTTCCAAAACATGGGCACTTAGCCCAAAACCCCCAGAAAAAGCTATGGATGCCAGCTGTGAAAGCTTTTGACTTCACGCCGGTAAACATGAGTTTTCCTGCTAGCCTAATGTCCCCAGTATCTCTGCTCCTAGATCCAAAAAGAAGTCCTTCTTTCCCAGATCTGACAAGAGATGGAGCTCAAAAGAACTTACCGGCAGCAGAAGATGCTCAAGGAAGCCAAGGAAGCCGGAAGATGCTGTTGGGAAAGGTGGCATTGCCATGGCCTTTTATACAGTTCATTTCAGGGCGTGAAAGCCGGCCTTAGATGCATACAGGGATCAATTCCATAAAGTACAGTTCACCTGAATAGTTTTCTATATTCCCCTCCTGCCCAGTTTCACTAGTTATTTCCAGTCACTGAACTTCATGTTCTGAAAGGGGTTGGAGGTGTACCTGGCATATTCTTGGGCTATTCTCTGTGTTCCTTTCCTTAACGTCCCAGTGATTTTGCTGCCGTACCCTAATCCCAAAGGGGCAGCTTGGCAACATAAGTCACCTCTTGATGGATGTTTTGCACCCGACTCCAAGACGCCTGCGTCTCACATGAAAGTCCATAGTATCACTCTGGCTGAGATGCCAAGGAAGATACCACACAAAAGGGGTTGGGAGGGCAAGGAGGGTCTAGGAAGAAGCTTTATCTTTGCCAATGGCTTGAACCCTACTGGAAAGTGTCCTCCAACCCACCCGCCCACTTGCTGTACCTTGTGAGGATGATGGGAAGTGTCCTCCAACCCAAAGAGAGGACCGAAAGTGCCACGTCCAACCCTCCAAGTTGGGTACCATTTGGATCCTCCATGGCACAGGGACTGCAAGATCTCTCCTCTTCTCCAGGGCATGTTTTGCACCCAGGATCACTGTCAGCAGAGGAAGCTGGCCCTTGCTGGGGAGTTTCTAACTTTTCCATTTCTGCCCGTCTTCTTTTGCCAATATAACCTCCGCAGCCGGAGAGAAGCTTTCGTTCTCAGTGTGAAAATCGTCCGCCGAACCCGCCATAGTTGGCATGTGCTGGCGAAGTGGGACAATAAATAATAAATAAATAAAAGCTTTATTTATATACCGCCCTTCGAAACATCAGGGCGGTTAACAGCAATAAAATATAACACATACAATACAAAATAATAAAACAGTACAGTTAAAACAATAAAAGAACTTGTGCCAGATCACCAGCTACTGGGGGGGAGAGGGCACTCAGGGAGAAGAATCAAGGATAGGCCTGCTCGAAACAGAACGTTTTCAATCCCTTCTTGAATTGGGCCAGGGAGGTTGCTGAACGGAGCTCAATGGGCAGCGAGTTCCAGAGGATAGGGGCCGAGGTGGAGAAGGTACTTCTGGTAGTATTAACTAATCTAGCCTCTGGAACTCTTAACGGGTGCTGCCCGGTGGATCTGAGTGTGCGAGGCGGATTGTACGGAGAGAGGAGGTCCTTTAAGTACCCTGGGCCCAAGCCATTTAGGGCTTTATAGGTTATAACCAACACCTTGTATTGCACCCGGAAGCGGATAGGCAGCCAATGTAGGTCTTTTAAGACCGATGTTATGTGACTGGTCCTAGGTGTATTAGTGACCTGTCTCGCTGCCATATTCTGCACCAATTGCAGCTTCCGGGTATGGTACAAGGGTTGCCCCATGTAGAGCGCATTGCAGAAGTCCAACTGAGAGGTTACCAGAGCATGTACTACTGTTTCAAGGTCCCTCCGGTCCAGGTAGGGACGCAGCTGGCGTATCAGCCGAAGCTGATAACAGGTGCTCCTGACTGTTGCATCCATGTATGTAAGGTGGAGTGATGAGTCAAGGAGCACCCCCAGACTGCGTACTGAGTCCTTCACAGGAAGCGTGATCCCGTTCAGGACAGGTGGAACCACCGCCATCCCTGGGCCAGGAGAACCTATCACGAGCACTTCCGTTTTCTCTGGATTCAAGCTGAGTCTGTTTTCCCTCATCCAGCCCATTACTGACTCCAGGCAGGTCACGAGAGGAGAGATGCCATCCCTGGTCACTGCATCAGTTGTAATTAACTGTCCTGTATTCCCCCTTTTAAAATGGGCATGTTTTTATCCCTTTTAATTCTGTCAATAGTTTAATTATAAGTATAAGTGATTTCTGGAAAAACCCAATATTCGGAAACACTGAACAACTAAATGGATGTCTCTGTAGGAGTTGAGGTTTCCGGTGGGGTCCAAGTCACCCTTCTTCTTGG
>NW_024810799.1:2141-2863 GCF_019175285.1 Sceloporus undulatus | reverse complement strand
AGCAGTCCTCATGTCTGTTACAAAGCAAAGAACAAGCATTGACAGAAACAACTCTGTGATCGTGTGGCAAGTATATTTACACGGAACGCTGTTTACCGGCATTTAAATGGTTTCTCTCTGTGTGAGTTGCTTGGTGACGTGTCTTCCAAGTGAAGTCTTCTCCACACTCCAGACATTTAAAGGGTTTCTTTCCCATGTGAGTTTTTTTGATGATATGTGAGTTGTGTCTTCCAAGTGAAGCCTTTTCCACACTCCAGGCATTTAAAGGGCTTCTCTCCTGTGTGAGTTGCTTGGTGAAAAGAGACGTGTGTCTTCCGAGTGAAACCTTTTCCACATTCAAGGCATTTAAAGGGTTTCTCTCCTGTGTGAGTTACTTGATGACGAGTGAGGTCTCTCTTCTGAGCGAAACCTTTTCCACATTCAAGGCATTTAAAGGGTTTCTCTCCTGTGTGAGTTTTTTGATGATAGGTGAGCTGTGCCTTCCTAATATAAGTTTTTCCACACTCCAGGCATTTAAAGGGCTTCTCTCCTGTGTGAGTCACTTGGTGATGAGTGAGGTCTGTCTTCCGGGTGAAACCTTTTCCACACTCCAAGCATTTAAAGGGTTTCTCTCCTGTGTGAGTTGCTTGGTGAGAAGAGAGGTGTGTCTTCCGAGTGAAACCTTTTCCACATTCAAGGCATTTAAAGGGTTTCTCTCCTGTGTGAGTTTTTTGATGATAGGT
>NW_024810799.1:0-2041 GCF_019175285.1 Sceloporus undulatus | reverse complement strand
TTCTCTCCTGTGTGAGTTGCTTGGTGAAAAGAGACGTGTGTCTTCCGAGTGAAACCTTTTCCACATTCAAGGCATTTAAAGGGTTTCTCTCCTGTGTGAGTTACTTGATGACGATTGAGGTCTCTCTTCTGAGCGAAACCTTTTCCACATTCAAAGCATTTAAAGGGTTTCTCTCCTGTGTGAGTTTTTTGATGATAGGTGAGCTGTGCCTTCCTAATATAAGTTTTTCCACACTCCAGGCATTTAAAGGGCTTCTCTCCTGTGTGAGTCACTTGGTGATGAGTGAGGTCTGTCTTCCGGGTGAAACCTTTTCCACACTCCAGGCATTTAAAGGGTTTCTCTCCAGTGTGAATTGCTTGGTGAGAAGAGAGGTGTGTCTTCCGAGTGAAACCTTTTCCACATTCAAGACATTTAAAGGGTTTCTCTCCTGTGTGAGTTTTTTGATGATAGGTGAGCTGTACCTTCCTAATATAACTTTTTCCACACTCCAGGCATTTAAAGGGTTTCTCTCCTGTGTGAGTTGCTTGGTGACTAGTGAGGTCTGTCTTCTGAGTGAAACCTTTTCCACACTCCAGGCATTTAAAGGGTTTCTCTCCTGTGTGAGTCACTTGGTGACGAGTGACGTCTTTCTTCTGGGTGAAACCTTTTCCACACTCCAGGCATTTAAAGGGTTTCTCTCCTGTGTGAGTTACTTGGTGACTAGTGAGGTCTGTCTTCTGAACGAAACCTTTTCCACACTCCAGGCATTTAAAGGGTTTCTCTCCTGTGTGAGTTGCTTGGTGACTATTGAGGTCTGTCTTCTGAACGAAACCTTTTCCACACTCCAGGCATTTAAAGGGTTTCTCTCCTGTGTGAGTCACTTGGTGACGAGTGAGATCTTTCTTCCGGGTGAAACCTTTTCCACACTCTAGACATTTAAAGGGTTTCTGTCCTGTGTGAGTTGCTTGGTGAAAAGAGAGGTGTGCCTTCTGAGCAAAACCTTTTCCACACTCCAGGCATTTAAACGGTTTCTCTCTTGTGTGAGTGACTTGGTGACGAGTGAGGTCTCTCTTCTGAGCGAAAGCTTTTCCACACTCCGGGCATTTAAATGGTTTCTCTCCTGTGTGAGTTTTTTGATGATATTTGAGTTGTGTCTTCCCAGTGAAGCCTTTTCTACACTCCAGGCATTTAAAGGGTTTCTCTCCTGTGTGAGTTGCCTGGTGAGAAGAGAGGTGTGTCTTCCGAATGAAACCTTTTCCACACTCCAGACATTTAAAGGGTTTCTCTCCTGTGTGAGTTACTTGGTGACGAGTGAGGTCTGTCTTGTGAGCGAAAGCTTTTCCACACTCCAGGCACTTAAAGGGTTTCTCTCCTGTGTGAGTTGCTTGGTGAGAAGAGAGGTGTGCCTTCTGAGCAAAACCTTTTCCACACTCCAAGCATTTAAAGGGTTTCTCTCCTGTGTGAATTTTTTGATGATATGTGAGTTGTGTCTTCCCAGTGAAGCTTTTTCTACACTCCAGGCATTTAAAGGGCTTCTCTCCTGTGTGAGTTGTTTGATGACAAGAGAGTTGTATCTTCTGATCAAAATCTTTCCCACACTCCAGGCATTTAAATATTTTTTCTTCTGTTTGTGTTGATTGATGAGGAATGAGGGCTCTTTCCTCAATGAAACCTTTTCCACACTGTAGGTTTTTAAAGCATTTCTCTTTTGTGTGAGTTTTTTGATGATCATTAAGGGCTCTTTCCTCAATGAAACTTTTCCCACACTCCAGGCATTTGAATATTAACAGAAGAATATGTTGAAGTGAAATAAAAGTAGAGCTGTTTCCACACTCACCACCTTTGATTGGTTGCCCTTTTGGCTGGATTCTCCTGGGAAGAGTAAGAGTTGCTTTAGAACTGAACCTTCTGTCGTGTGCAAAACAAAGATATTTACTTCTTTTCTTTTGTTTCTGTATTGTTCCTTGGATAGTCGTTCTCCTCTCGTTTTCTGTGTCAGTTTTTCTTTCCTTCTCTTTTACCTGTTTGCACAGGTCTCTTTGCATCAATGCTTGCCATGGCT
>NW_024810798.1:0-2863 GCF_019175285.1 Sceloporus undulatus | reverse complement strand
TTCCTGATAATCTTAAATCTTCTGTCTGTACTACTGTGCAAGGCCAATTACCGTAAACACATTTTATTCCAATTGTTTATGAGGCCAGAAAATTTAAAAGCAGCCTTATAAGAATATTCAACATGTCTTAGCAAGCAAGCTTTGGGGTGCTTTCTTTAAAAAAAAAAATTCTAGAAGTGTAGCTGTGTCAGTCTACTGAAGCCAAAACAACAAAGGGGTTTGTGACACCTTAAAAACTAACAAATTTATGATGGCATAGCTTTTCATGGGCTATAGCCCACTAACATGCGTGACTCTGATAACTGTGACAAGAGATGGTTTTTTATTTGAACAATTTCACACAGCTGTTTGTTTTTATTTTGCATTAAGCAGCTTTATAGATATTCTTGGTATGCAAGATAACATCTGTTTAACAAACACCTGCTTTTAGTTAAGGGTTTTGAAGGTTTTTCAACTGTAAGATTTTCAGTGTCTCAAATGGCTATTGCATTTCTCTGCCTGTCTCTTAAGAATGGTATCCAATGTCACACCTCAGGGAAGGCATTTTTGTCCAGGCTTATGTACTCACAAGCAACCTTCAACTGTTTTGCTCTTGCTTGGGAAAGTTTAACTTGAGTTACCCAGACATTTTCATGAGTACATAAATCAACACACATACTTTCAAAAAGACATTTATTAAAATAACATGTGAAGATAAGATTTCTTATGCCATTTGGGAAGAAAAATGGAAGTAAAAATACAGTAAGTAAAATTAAAAAATCTAATCTGGTTAATGTAGGAATAAATATAAGGACCAAGGAAATCTGTAGCTCATGGGTAAGGCACCTCATGAACCAATAGTTTTTGCTGCTGTTTCAAAGTAAGGCACCTTCTCCTTGTCTAGTCTATGAGCAGCCACTGTGCCCATGGCTGAAAATCCAAATCTCCCTATCCCTACAGCATGCAGAAACTTTATGATGGATTATGGCTATGACTATGACTGGACTTTCACTGATTTTGCCACCATTAACAGTGGACAATACTTGCCATCTAAATGGCTTCCTCTCCATACCATATTTTTTTGACCTGTCAGTTGCAAACTATTTTTGTACTTGTAATAAATTTATATGAATTTGTAACACCCAGAACCTCTTGAGAAAGCACCTAAAGATCACAATATGCAGGGTGGGCCTCCATATCTGTCCACTCTATTATAATGATTTCCCTCGGGAACCTCTACTGCCCTTTTTGGTTACGAAGTAACATATAGACATACCTCTGTTAATAAAGCCGCTGAAAGTGAAGCATTGTACTACCAAGGATTTTTTATGCCTGGCAACCCATCTCTCTAATATTTCTCATCCTCTGCCTAGCTGGGATTTTTAGAGCAACAGCACTGAGATGATGGTGAAGGAGGAGTGGAGAAACAGACTTTCATGTTTAGGTTGCTGCAGCGTCTCTAATAAACAGTGCAATAATCAACACTTTCACTGGGAAAGAGAGAAATTCTACTCTAGTCAGTCTTACTGTATCCATATGTGCCTGCCTAGAACAGGAAAGATAAACAGTGTCTGCCTCCAGAATCACTTACTCTGAGTGTGTGAACAGCAGAACAAGATAAAAGTGGACATCAGATAAATCTGCTTCACCAATTCCCCCAAACCTGTGTAAAAAACCATAGATCTGAAAGTCTGGCCACCAAAATGGAAATAAGACACGTGGAGGCTGATGAAAGAAAAAAAATCATCCCTGTATGCATTTTGGAAGAAGTCATTAAGAGGTGCCTGGTGTATTCAAAATGTTTTTGTTTTCCTTACAAGACTAACCTGACTTGGTTGTTACATTTCAAGTGTCTATGTTGTTACGTTTTGAACACAAAGTTTGTAAAAACATGTTGAACTGCTCTTCTTTATTATAGGGTATCCCTATTCCTTACTTGTTATTTCTCCTTACAGTATCAAAGGTTCTGTTAAAATAATGCCCAGGCACACATCCACTTCATTCATCTGTGCATACTATACAGACAGGGAGAACTGGACAAATAAACCTGCAAACAGAAGACAGGTTCAGAGACTTGTAATGTGCAGTATGGTGCTACCAATGATGGGTGGAGTGGAAGGTGTGCACCACATACCTGAGCCCTTGAGTGTGTGTTAAAGGATAGTCTTTTGATCATGGCAAGTAGCTGGAAAAACTAGCAATTTGGACCCTTAATCAGCACCATAATTGTTTTAATAGAGTCTCTATTTAAACTAAGGCCCACCCGTGAATTAAGAGAAAGGATGGTTTGTAAAAGGGTATATTTAAATTAACATTAAAATGCCATCTATCAGAACTTTAACTAGCATTTGCCACTAGTGCTTTGAAGTGGCTTTAGGTTTTCGTCATTAACAGACACTTTACGAATGTGCAATGAATTAGCAGAACTATTAAAATACCATCTACTTTTATTAGCTTTACCCTTCAGCATGGGTCAAAGGGTGATGACTTTGGGGTCAGGGAAAGAGAGAGTTTAACCAGGAGATTTCTAGGTCAACCAAAACCATACAAATCCACCTGGGGTTCTGAAACACTGACAGATATGTATCTCCATCTGGCAAACAGAAAGGATTCTGTAAAGCTGCTGAGGGGAAACAGAACCAAGAAATGACCCTCACAAAAGATGCATGAAGAAGCTGTACTTCATGAACAAGCATGTGTCCTTTCTGTGTATGCAACACCAGGCATTCACAAACTCACAGTTCATTATCACGTTTGAGAATTAATATGTTGGAGATCTATATTCACAGAAACTACATTCACAGCAACTGTACCAACAGTATGTCTGTGTGCTACACTCTCATTTTTAAGATGGAGTGTTTTCCAAATATACCTATACTTTAAT
>NW_024810797.1:0-2864 GCF_019175285.1 Sceloporus undulatus | reverse complement strand
CACAGTGTATGCTTCATAACTGAAGAAATAAACATCTGCAGCTCCCCTCTGGCCATTAAATGCAGTGGTAATAGGCAGAAATCCATCACAAAGAGCTTTGTATTTCAGGAAAACTTTCACCTGCTTGAATAGTTACTTGTCCTGATGTTACTAATTTTCCTCAAAATGAGACAAGACTGGGCATGTTCAAGGGGGTATACTCTTAGACAACTGTTTTATCTTTTTGTAATCCTGTGAGGATTAAACAAAGATCACCGAGATTTTTGAAGTTACTTTTCGAAAGTAAGAGTTACAGTTGCCACTGCAAAAGTCTACCCAAGTAGTTAATTACCATTGGAATCACCTATCTTTTAAAAGAAATGCTTTATTTTATTGGTGTACTTCAAAAACAAAATGTGCAAGAAGCAAGACCACATGTAACCACACATGTAACCAGAGCTTGGAAAAGGTTGTTTTGCTATTATAGTAAGGGTTGAGGATTTTGAGAGTTCATGGTGGCGGAAAAATGTGAAAAGGACACATTCAAGACCTGGACAGGGCAGTTGTTGATGGGGCAGGACTCTTGAGGCTCTCTCATTCATAGGTCACCATAAAGAGAAGACAACCAAGCTGGAAATAAAATAAAAAGGAAGCTTGCACTGTTTCCCTCCAGAGACACCCAACTGGAACCCCAGGGTGGGAAATGCAGTCAAATAAAATTTCTTACTCTGTTTAGTATTGTTATTTTGTTTACCATTGCTCTTGATAAGCAAATAAACTGGTGTTGCAACCCATGGCTTTGGTCAGTTCATTTGAAAAGTACACAATTGTGTTGAGTTTTAGATAACCTCTGACTGATTATGCTTTACATTTTTTTTGTAAGCATATAGAACATTGTAATATGTTCTTCCCCTTTAGCCAATGAGGTGCTAAGAAGAGACTGGGTTTAAGTCCAAACCAAAAGAAAACCCAGTGGGGGAGGGGAAGAAAAAGCTCTTGGAAATTAAACCAAAGTTGGGAAGGAGTCTGATCCGCCCTTCAGTCCTCATTGGAGGAGGAGGAGGGGTCAGGGAACCATACAGTCATGAGGTTATAAAAGGCGCCACCTGGCATTTGGCATGGCAAACTCTTCTCTGGAGTAAACTGCTTGCAACCTCTGAAGAACACTGCCATGCAGCCTTCCAAGAAGGATCGTGCCACCCACAGGACAGAAGACAGTGAAGGTAAATCATTGAAATCATTTTACTTTTGGCTCTTTTGGGGCAAGAATTGATATATATTGGGTTTGGCGTGTGGGGTCTATTCCCTTTTTCCACTCCTGCTGCCCTGTCCAGCCAGCAGTAAAGGCTTTGAAGGGCCAGCAAACATGGGGACCCTGTTGAAGTCACTCTTGAATTACCTTGAATAAAACCACTCCCCAAATTAAGACCTCAACCACAAGCTGTCAGGTAGACAATGAAAGGACCTATGAAAGTCCGATCCTATACTTAGGAAAATGAAACAGAAGAACTGAATGGTGTTTAATGGGGCTTCTGCTCCAATGGGGAACATTAAGGTTGATTTTATTTGGGAAAGGGGGTCTAGCATTGTGAGGCATGGGATGCATTTTATAATTCCAAAGCACTGGATGTATTTTATAAGTGTGTTGGTTTGTATCTTGCAGAAACGACCACTGCACCAGAAGAGCAGAGACTGTCTAGGCGACGGAAGCGGACCAAATATGAACCTCACCAAGTGGAGGCTCTGACAAACTCCTTTAATGATCATCGCTATCCAAGCTTCTACGAACTGAAGCGTTTGGAGGAAAACCTTGGCATCCGCGAGGATCGCCTGTCGGTAAGAAGAGGAGGGAAGATATTTCTCCTTGCCCATCCCCATCCTCACCTATGTTCCCTGCCTAAGGGCCCAAACACACAGACCAAAATAAAGCTGCTTTGGGTCACTTTGGAGGTATGCTATTTAAATGATGCATGCGTCCTAAGAGCCTAGAAGCTGTGCCAAAGCCACAACCCAGTCCTAAGGACTTGAGCAGCTTCTGGCCTCTTAAGATGTGTGTGTCATTTAAACAACATACCTCTAAAGTGACCCAAAGCAGCTTTATTTTGGCTTGTCTGTTCGAGCCCCTCTCTAGAAATGACTGGGCAGAAAAACCCTTCTCATCCTTTAGCAGCCACCACTGTGGCTGGTTCTCAGCCTAGTCTGGCATTCACAGTGCTTGAAAAGAGACTGCAGAATGAGGCCTCTTGTTAATTTTAGAGCCAATAGGAATGGTTTTATGGAAGAAGATTGGAGGGAGAGTGGTCAAAAGCCACCTTGTACACTATTTATTCTTCAGCAGAAAGTAGATAGGAAATGTACTCGATGGTGATTTTTAGAGAATTTAAATATCAATATTCTCTGTAGCAACTGTTGTTAATAGATAAGTCAGACATATTTGTGTGGAGGGGCAGAAAGCAGGGCAATGCTGCTGAAAACAAGAAATACAGGAATCAAGTAGGGCAAATTTTATAAAATGCAATTCTCCCTTCTAACAGATGGAAGAAGGACAGAAAAGAGAAAATGTAAGCAAGCCTCTCTTTGGGCTAGTTCTGACTTTCTGCAGGGCTACTGTGCATTCACTAGAAAAGAGTAACTTTTGCACAGAAAAAGGGGAGGGGGAGGAAGGAAAAGAGTTAAAGGTAGGATCTTTCCTGGATACCATTCATGAGAAACCAGGTTTTGATTTGATTCAGTACCTAGAATGCTGAAATTGCTGGCTGGAAAAAATGGACAAGTTGTTTTCCCTATCTTTCTGCTTTAGGTCTGGTTTCAAAACAGAAGAGCCAGACATCCAGAGTCTGCTGAGCCAAAGGCAGTAAAGCAGGAAAAGACAAGGAAGATCCCAT
>NW_024810796.1:0-2864 GCF_019175285.1 Sceloporus undulatus | reverse complement strand
TGTGTGTGTTGGGGGGGGGGTATTTATGTTTCCCCAGATAGATAGATAGATAGATCCCTAGCTTGGCCGTGAAACCCGCTGGCTCCAGCCACACTCTCTCAGCCTCCTCCTCCTCAGGGAAAGGCCATAACAAACCTTGCCGAGAAAGACCTTCGTTAAAACGGGACTCGCTACTTCATTTCCAGACACAAAGGGCTTGAGTTTGGGTTGACATTCTCGCACACCAATGGCATGGAAGTCTGTTTGTCCCTGGCTTCCATTCCAGCCAAAGCGCCTGAGGAAGTGGACCAAAGACGCCGGACGCTCTGGCTTCCTGGTGTTTGCCTCCAAGTCCCTTCCGACTCAGCCGGGTCTGTCACGGGGTTTTCTTGGCTCAGCTTGTTTTCTTCTCTGACCACACAGTGTCCCTCTTTAAATGTCTGTAGCGGGTCCTCTTTCCTTGTCCTTCTCTTCACAGCTTCCTGTGCTCCCTTATCTCCTATATAAATACACTGGTACCCCGGGTTACGAAATTAATTCGTTCCGCCGCCGCTTTCGTAACCCGGGATACTTCGTAAGCCGAATAGCCCATAGGCGCTAATGGGGAAAAAGCCGCGGCTGCGCCGCGGCTCCATTTAAAACAGCACCGGGGTTTTTTCGTAACCTGAAAAAACCTTCGTAAGCCGAAACAATAAATCCCTATGGGATTTATTCGTATCCCGAAAATTTCGTAACCTGGGTATTTCGTAACCCGGGGGACCAGTGTATAGATATATAACCAGCACATTCACACCTGTGACCTTTGCTCATTCGGTTTATCCATCCAAAGGCCTCCAGCTCCCGCAAACAGCTCCTGCCTTTCTTTGTTGCTGCCTCTTGCCTTTGCAAACGTCTTCCAGAAGGCTTCTCTGAAACCTGCCTGTTGACTTCAGGCTCCTCATGAAAACCCACTTGTTCCCCTGTGAAGTTTACCTTCTTTGACCTAATCCCCATCATGCATGCTCTTTTCTTGTTGTCACCTGTCTTTCTCTACCTTCCTCTGCTGACCTCTTTTCTTTCTTTTGGATTGCAGATCCATTGATATAGTGACTTATTCTGGTGTTTATAGATGAGGGCTACATAAATAGATAAATTTGGAAGATACTGCTCCATTAAAGGTGGCAGGAATTGTGTGGCCTTCTAGTTGTTGTTATTGTTGGGATGCATTCCAACCTGACTCCCCTGTACCTGACTTTCCTTTTTATATTCCCCCCTTCAGCATATCATGAAAACCCAGTTGTTCCCCTGTGAAGTTTACCTCCTTTGACCTAAGCCCCATCATGCATGCTCTTTTCTTGTTGTCACCTGTCTTTCTCTACCTTCCTCTGCTGACTTCTTTGTGCTCCTTTTGGATTGCAGATCCATTGGTCTAGTGACTCATTGAGCTGTTTATAGATGAGGGCTACATAAATAGATATGTTTGCCCAAAATATGGAGTTTGGAAGATACTGCTCCATTAAACGGGTCTGAATGAGTGGCACATGGAGACGTCCCCGCATGTGTCTTTCTGTAGCATCAACCTGGCCCTATTTCTTTCATGGTCTTTTCCTGCCCCATTTTAGGGTCCCAGATCCCCAGAGGACCTCTGCTCACTTGGAGGACCGTCCTCAGGAGGTTGGCCTGTGGTACTTTGCCTATTATCCAGTGAGGAAAGTTGCTGGCAGTTTTTTTTTTTTATAAGGTATGTCATACATAGCGAATGGCATCATCTCACTTTCCTCCACTCTCTTTTTCTCCACTGACAGGTACTAGAGGGCTGTCATTATCTCTCCAATAAGTTTTCCAATTTGTCCAGAGAAGCAAAGAGGCATGCGGCAGACACTGTTGCGCGGAAATATCTGCAGGACATGTTGGAGCATTTCCTGGAATTGTCTGACCCGTAAGTGGATTCCTCCCATGGATCCCTATTTGCCCTCTCAGAGGCTGGGAATCTAGCAATGAGTCTAGCAAGGATGCTACTTCTCTGTCCTTCCATTTCTGTAGGCTCTGTGACACTCTGATGGATGCGGTCCTGTCGTCAGCTGTGACTTAGAGGCCTGTCTCAAACACTGCCTGGGCAAAATGAATGCAGGCTCATGGCACATTGAAGACACTCAGGAGCAGCTATTGTCTAAGGTAAGGGGGCAGCCTTCAAGGTAGGAATCCAAGGTAGCTTCCCATCTGCTGGTGTTACAGCAGTTGGAGAGATTGTAGCAACCCATGCTGAAAACAAGTGTCTGAGGTCTTGGCTCCTGTCCATTTTCTCAGCGCTGGGAAACCTCATGGCTGGCTAATCCCATACGGAGGGGATGAGCAGGAATCAACACTGCACATAGACCAACAGTTAGTTGGATTCGAGATAGGGTTGGGGACAGAAGTTGCCAGTGGCAGTGACTATAGCAATCCAAACCTCTCTCTGGCTTCTCTCTCTCATTTCCGCAGGGAAATAATTGACACCGTCGCAACTCTTCTGAGTCTGGACCTGGTCAGCCAGATGACTGCCAAGCTGCCCCTGGAATGAAGGCTCTGCCTTCCATCACGGTGAGTTTCAGATCTCTCTGCCTGCCTCTGTATGGGGGAAGGAATTCCCTTGGAAAGGGAAGATGCCCGAACCAAAAGGATCTCTGCTTTCCCGATACAAGACTGAAAAGATCTTCCAGTCCACCAGCGCCATAGCTCTGCTCCAAAGGACCCCATCCTCAGCCTGCAAGGAGCCCCACTCCTGCTCCGGTTTGAGGTCACCAGAAGACTTGGCTGCCTCTGGGAGAAATGAAGGACTCTATCACAGCTTTCCACACTGCCATTCTTGCCACGCGGACTTTCCTGACATTTCGCCAGCAACTCTTATAGAACATGGCCATATAGCC
>NW_024810795.1:0-2864 GCF_019175285.1 Sceloporus undulatus | reverse complement strand
AAATCCGTCCCCCACTCGTTTCCGTTTCCTGTCGGGCCGGGCCGAGAACCCGGTGCGATAAACTTCTTAGTTTTATTTATATAACACTACTGTATATGCCCAGTGAAAGTACTAGTGCACTTTAGTCCTCCAAATGTTTGGACAACATCTCAATGAACTCTTTACTATTGGCCGTGGTGTCTGAGACTTCTGGGAGTTGAGCTGTGTGGTCATGTACAAACTGTGGTTTTCACTTGCAAAAGATATGTGGAATGCTGGTTGCTTTCTGGATGTATTTTGCATGCAAAAGCTACTGTTTGTACACATGGGCATCCTTCATAAATGATACCATGTATATTTATTTTGACCTTGAGAATTGGATCCTGAGTACAAAACCTCTCTGCTCATTTCACTATTCATTAAACTGCATAGCACAATGAGTCCCATTTATATGATAGCTGCACAAAATATAAGGAATGTAATAAGAGTGTCTAGTATGTGGTGAAGTTAGAGAGAAGCAATGGGCATGCATAAAAATAAAACAATGAATGGCGTTAATTTCTTACCATCACAGTAAAACTGATGTATTTTGGGGACTTTCTCATACAGCATAGATGTTGGCTAAAAAGATTTGCTACTAATATGAACTACCATGACATTTTCCAGTGTTGGTACTTCCATGGACCTATTAGCAATGTCTCACCTAGGAATGTCTAGTGATTCTTTCATTATTTTCTAAAATAATAGAAAATGCAGTATTTATTATATATCATGTTGCATATTTCTTTGAGAGTCCTGGCAGACAGAAAAGTGAGATAAAGAGAAATAGGACTGTTGTTTTCTGTTATCCTTGGTGAGATCAGTCTTTCCTTATTCAGCTTCCTTTTACTCTGAGATTATACAAGCAGGGAATCTGATCTGCACTCCTCCTCATTCCTAATAATTTGTCATGAGAAGTCCACTATCTGGAAAGCCACAGGTTCTCCCCCCTTGAATTGGGTGAGAACCATGTAGCCCTTTGGGAAGTCTCTTGAAACCCACCATCCACACTCCACGTTATACCCCACAAACTTTTTGGCTTCTGAATGTTGAGTTTTGGCCTGAACAATATATGTAAGGTTTTTTTTAATTGCAGAGCCATTGCATGCTGTTTGGAGGGCTTTCTCAAATGGCCAGCCCCTCCCAAGTGTGAGAGGTGACCAGAAGTCACCATCATATAGCAGTCCTGATGGTGTGGCTCTGGTTATTTGGAGCTCTGGAGGAGCTGAAAAATTGGCTCAGGGGCCATTGTAAACAGGAGTAGGATTGTCAGATCAAGGTTATTGTCAAAGACATTTGATTACTAGGGCAACAGGGGCATTTTGTGCTATTTCCCACTCCATCCACCATCACCACCTGGCATTTACCTATGTGTCATGGCTAGCTTGCTGCTTCAGTGATTCCTGCACTTAGTGCTGCAACAGCCTTTACCAGCAGCATGTCCTGAGCATGTCCTACAGGCACTTGGGCTCCAAAAGATCCCTTATTCTAAATTTAATCTGGAGACAGTGAAGGAGATTTTTGAAAAGGGCTGCTCACTCACTGCCTAGGTTTGGTTCTTACTGAACTTGATGTATCTAATGAGAGCTGTAAAAGTAGCATCAACTGGGGTGGTGATGAGGGACACTCAGCAACCAGTTAGAATTGCCACTGCTTCTGTGTCAGAAGCCAAAAGTTCTTCTCTCCCTGGCTTTGAGAACCCAAAGGCAATACTAAACATGTGTGAGCGGGAAGATTTCCTTTACAGTTGGGCTTCCATGGAGGGAAGGAAGGAGGTTAAGGGCACTGAGGCCAACCCTAGAAGCCCATCAATATGTCATCTACTCTTGCTGCCTACAACCTCTGGCCTTCTCTTTTGCCCAAAAACATCCTGATGGCTTTTGCCAGCCCTAGCTTGTCACACAGTGCAATGCCTCCTTCTGCCAGCCCTCAGTGTTCTCCCTTTCTGCTGCCATGAGTTTCAGTGGACACCCACTGCCAGTGATCGTAGTTCAATATTAAACAATACAGTGACCAGGAGCAGCCCAGTATAAATCAGCAGAACAGTGTAGTTTCTGAGCAAATAAGTATACAGGTTACAGTGATTTAGGTACTGTTCCAATTCAGTTGGTTTAAGGAGAATTGGGTGAGGCCACTGTCTGTCTACCCACGTACACCTCCCACCCTTTCACTGATTTAATTTAGGACCTTATCGCACACACATTTTGGGGACCGAAGGAGGACGCTCGTGTGCGCGCATGCTGCAGAAAACGGAGTTTACCGCACACGAATACGTCCTCCAAGAGGACCTGTTCCGTCCCCCGGCGCGCACCCATTCGCGTCCAGTCCTGACAGGCGTGAGTTTTTGCTGACGGAAGGTAAACTCCATTTTCTGCAGCACGCACGCGCACATGAGCATCCTCCTTCGGTCCCCAGAAAGTTTAAAATTGTGTGTGCAATAAGGTCCTTAATCTCATCTCATCTCATCTTTCTCCCAAAATGGTTTACCATATATGTGAAATAAAACACCTTTAAAATAGTGTGTAATAAAAAGGTGTATTTTTCAACAACAACAAAATTAGCTAGATACTTCTGCCACCACCAATCAACACTGAAATCCAGTTTAAATAAAAATATATTTACCTGCTGATAAAAATAGGTACAGAGAAGAGGCCAGCTTAGCCTCCCATGGAAGTGAATTCTACAGCTAGAGATATGTAGAAATGTATCAAACAGATTTGGGACACCCTGACATTCTTCTTCCAAATATGTAAGTTAAAATATTGTCTCAGGATCATTGCTGAAGCTAGTTCTCATTACAGAATAATAACTCAGGTACATGTGGCCCAGCAAAATTTAACTTGTAG
>NW_024810794.1:0-2864 GCF_019175285.1 Sceloporus undulatus | reverse complement strand
GGGGAAAAAAGAGGACAGTGCAATTTGCAATAATAATAATAATAATGATAATAATAAAAAGAAATGTGGAAAGAGGCTTCTCCACTTGTAGTAGGAAAAAAATAAAAATGAAGCAGTAGTAGTAGTAGTAGTAAATAGCCTTCTGTTGCGGAATGCAAACTCACTGACACGAGACTGCCATCTATTTCTGCATTGCTGCTCGCGGCTGAATGCAATCGTTGCGCTTTATTTCGGGGAGGTTGCATTTTCCTTCCCTGGCGCGCGCCGCCATTGTCGCGCGCTACTATCAACCCTGGCGCGCGCGCTCTCTCTCGCGCACGCGCGCTCTCCTCCTCCCTCCCTTTCTCCTTTCCGCCGTGTGAGATCTCTCCCAGAGAGGGGAAACTGTCCATTAAGGCACCGCGTGACCATATAAGGTAAAACAAGGGGCGGGGACCAAAGGGAAAAAAAAGGAGGGTGGCCACGCTCGTTGAAGTCACCCACCGCCGTCCAATCGGGAGCCAGAGCGACGTCTTCCCCCCCTCCCTCCCTCGGAGGGCGGGACCCAACACGGAAGGGGCGTTGGGATTGGACCAAGGGCTTGAAGCCGGCTCCCGCCTTATAAGGCAAGTGGATTGGGGAGCTATTTTTAGAGGGCTATATAAAGGGGGGGACGGAGTGCGACTGAGAGATTCGTAGCCAGGCTTTGAGAAAAGAGAGAGGGAAGGGAGGGGAAGGGAGAAGAGGAGCAGAGAGAGAGTGGCGCGTGCATGAGGGAGCGCGCATGCGCGCCTTCTCCACAGTTTGCAGTTGTCATTATATATACATATACAGTTCATATAATATATATATATATATAATTTTATTATATATATAATTTTTATATAATTTTATAATATATATATATATAATTTTATAATATATATATATATATATATATATTATAATATATAATTGTATATAATATATATAAAATAGTATTTTAAAATATTTTAGTAAATATTTTGTTACTCTTTAAATCTTTTTTTTAAAACTTAAAAAATAATTTTAATCATGAAATGGGCATTGCATGAAATAAAACATATCATAAAATGGCCATTTCATGATTAAAATTATTTTTAAAATTAAAAAAAATGAATTAAAGAGTTAACAAAATATTTACATATATATATATATATATATATAAAATAATAATTTTAATCATGAAATGGTTATTTCATGAAATAAAAACATAACCCGTTTCATTATTTAAAATTATTTTTAAATTTTCAAAAATAATAATTTAAAGAGTAACAACATGTTTTATTTCCATGAAATAAATAAAACCCTTTTGAAACTGGAAACTTTCATTTGATAAATAAATGAATATTTTCTCCCTTCTCATGCTTTCCTTTTCAACCTTGAATTTATGCCGTCCAATAAATAAATAAATAAAATGTTTACATGGTTTTTTAAAAATAATAATAAAAAAAGATTAAGCTAAACGCTTGTTTTGAGTTCTTCTATTCCCATTGCCTCTTTTCTATATGTTTTTGTTGGTTCACCCTGTCATGCTTGGCACTGTCTGCCAAGGGTGAAATTCGCCCAGTTGTGGTGGTATTAATGGTTGTGTGTCTTCAAGGCATTTCTGCTTCATGGTTTGTTTGTTTTTTGACAGGCTTCTTCTTAGGTGGTTTGTCATGGCCTTCCCCTGAGGCTGAGAGAGTGTGACTTGCCCAAGGTCACTCCAGTGGGTTTCCATGACTGTACAGGAATTCAAACCTTGGTCTCAAGAGTCCAATGCTCAAACAACTACTACTCACTGGCACATGTATGAAAATAATAATAATAATAATAATAGGACTGTGCAATAACTAGTGGAGTTTGAAAGGTGGAAGAAAGTAACAGAGGATGGCTGGAAAGAAAGACTTCCTTCTCAGATGTCACGGAAACTCTGCCACATGCCTAACTTCCATGCTTATGTATTTGTTGTTGTTTACCTTCAAGTCATTTGTGACTTGGCGATCCTATTGTGGGATTTTCTTGGCAAGATTGGTTCAGAGGAGGTTTGCCATAGCCTTCTTCTGAGGCTGAGAGAGTGTGACTCACCCAGTCTGTTAACTAGTGTTGCCCATTTCCAGGGAATTCCCCAGAATCTGGGGAATTTAATTAATTTATTTCCGGGGATTTTGACTGAATCATAATACTAATAAATATTGGGGAATTCCAGGGATTTTGGTAAAACATTCCAGGGAATATCTTGGAGGCTTGTTGGCAACAGAATCAAACCCAGGTCTCCAGAGTCAAATCCCTCCAACACGCTGGCTCTCTATGTATTTTAAATAATGATTTAGAAAGTGCCAAGCTTCTCGATGTGACGCCTTTAAAGTCAACACACGAAGCTGCCAGGGCTGAGGAGTTTTTCCCATACATGGTTCGCATGGGCCACCTCTCCTTCCCCAAACTTAGTTGGTTTTGGAATGCCTGCAATCTGATTGTTTTCTTCAGCTGTAGGGCTGATGAATGGAGAGCTCTTCCTCTTTGTGTCCCATTTTGGGTTGCTGTTGTTGTTGGTGGTGGTTTGTAATTGAGAGCAACCTCTTGCTGTGAGGTGGCACTCCACCGGTCTGACTTGGCAAGGCTTGGCATTGCTGGGCCACACTCCTGCCCTTTGGTGCATCTCTTTTTCAGGGACTGTGCCACACAAAGGCAATGGAGGTCAGAAAGTCCCAACATGGCATCACTGCTTTCCCCCCAGAATTTAAACCATGCCCAGCATTCCTTTCCTGAATCACCATGTGGTCTGCAAAGGCCTACTATGATATCCATGTTTCAATAAATATGTTCTTTTGGAGTGGAGTTGGTCCTCTTAGGAGTTTATTACACGGAGTTTATCACACAAGGGA